>NC_044039.1:24286325-24586325 GCF_901765095.1 Microcaecilia unicolor
CTGAGGCCTGCCCTGCAATCTATATCCATCCATGCCCATCTGTCCCCTCCATTCATCCCTATCCAGCAATTCCCCTCTCCCTGAGTCCTGCCCTTCCAATCCATGCCCATCCATGCTCATCTGTCACCTGGCCCCTCCATTTTTCCCTATCCAGCATTTCCCCTCTCTGCCTGAGGCCTGCTCTGCAATCCATATCCATCCATGCCCATCTGTCCCCTCCATTCATCCCTATCCAGCAATTCCCTTCTCCCTGAGTCCTGCCCTTCCAATCCATGCCCATCCATGCTCATCTGTCACCTGGCCCCTCCATTTTTCCGTATCCAGCATTTCCCCTCTCTGCCTGAGGCCTGTCCTGCAATCCATATCCATCCATGGCCATCTGTCTCCTCCATTCATCCCTATCCAGCAATTCCCCTCTCCCTGAGTCCTGCCCTTCCAATCCATGCTCCTCTGTCACCTGGCCCCTCCATTCATCCCTATCCAGCAATTCCCCTCTCTGCCTGAGGCCTGCCCTGCAATCCATATGCATCCATGGCCATCTGTGCCCTCCATTCATCCCTATCCAGCAATTCCCCTGTCCCTGAGTCCTGCCCTTCCAATCCATGCCCATCCATGCTCATCTGTCACCTGGCCCCTCCATTTTTCCCTATCCAGCATTTCCCCTCTCTGCCTGAGGCCTGCCCTGCAATCCATATGCATCCATGGCCATCTGTGCCCTCCATTCATCCCTATCCAGCAATTCCCCTCTCCCTGAGTCCTGCCCTTCCAATACATGCCCATCCATGCTCATCTGTCACCTGGCCCCTACATTTTTCCGTATCCAGCATTTCCCCTCTCTGCCTGAGGCCTGCCCTGCAATCCATATCCATCCATGGCCATCTGTCTCCTCCATTCATCCCTATCCAGCAATTCCCCTCTCCCTGAGTCCTGCCCTTCCAATCCATGCTCCTCTGTCACCTGGCCCCTCCATTCATCCCTATCCAGCAATTCCCCTCTCTGCCTGAGGCCTGCCCTGCAATCCATATGCATCCATGGCCATCTGTGCCCTCCATTCATCCCTATCCAGCAATTCCCCTCTCCCTGAGTCCTGCCCTTCCAATCCATGCCCATCCATGCTCATCTGTCACCTGGCCCCTCCATTTTTCCCTATCCAGCATTTCCCCTCTCTGCCTGAGGCCTGCCCTGCAATCCATATCCATCCATGCCCATCTGTCCCCTCTATTCATCCCTATCCAGCAATTTCCCTCTCTCCCTGAGTCCTGCCCTCCCAATCCATGCCCATCCATGCTCCTCTGTCCCCTGCCCCCTCCATTCATCCCTTTCCAGCAATTTCCCTCTCTCCCTGAGTCCTGCCCTCCCAATCCATGCCCATCCATGCTCCTCTGTCCCCTGCCGCCTCCATTCATCCTTTTGCAGCAAGTCCCCTGTCTCCTTTTCATGACCCCCCTTGCATCCATGCTCCTCTCTCTCCCATGTTCCAGCCTGGGCCGCCCTCTTCTCCCCCCCCCCCCTTCGCATCCATGCTGTCGTTTCTCCCCTGCCCTGCCGCTCCCATTGTTGTTCTTTAGTGGCCACCCTCTTCTCTCCCCCCAACATGGTTGTTTTTTTTTTTTTTTTTCTTGTTTTTAAATTTACCTCCGTGCCGGTTCCGGCAGCGAAGCGTCAGGGAAGGAGGCGGCGCTCCCGACGTCTAGGTTTCCCTTCGCTGTGTTCCGCCTTCTTTTGACGTCATCCTTGACTTCAGAAGAAGGCGGAACACAGCGAAGGGAAGGCTAGACGTCGAGAGCGCCGCCTCCTTCCCTGACGCTTCGCTGCCGAGCGTTGCGATTGGTTGAGTGTCATTGCTCCGCCCTCGACGTCATCACGTTTGACGCGTGGGCGGGGCAGACACAATGCGATCTCACCCCCTTCACTTTAGAATGTTGGCTAACAGAGGCTTCATTAGAACGTTGGAGGTGCGTTTTATATAGAGAGATGTGTGGTAGCCGTGTTAGTCCACTCTTAAGGTTATCAGATTGGAAGTAAGCAAATGTGCTAGCTGACAGTGTATATAAGTGAAAACATTCAAGCATTACTATGACAGTAAAATAGATACTATTGGAGATTCTACATGGAATGTTGCTACTATTGGAGATTCTACATGGAATGTTGCTATTCCACTAGCAACATTCCATGTAGAAGTCGGCCCTTGTAGATCACCAATGTGGCCGCGCAGGCTTCTGCTTCTGTGAGTCTGACGTCCTGCACGTACGTGCAGGACGTCAGACTCACAGAAGCAGAAGCCTGCGCAGCCTTCTACATGGAATGTTGCTAGTGGAATAGCAACATTCCATGTAGAATCTCCAATAGTAGCAACATTCCATGTAGAATCTCCAATAGTATCTATTTTACTGTCATAGTAATGCTTGAATGTTTTCACTTATATACACTGTCAGCTAGCACATTTGCTTATTTCCGATCTGACGAAGAAGGGCAACCTTCGAAAGCTAATCAAGAAATGTATTAAGTTATGTCCAATAAAAAAGGTATCATCTTATTTTCTTTTCCATGTTTTATTTTGTTTGATTTCTATTATCACATGTGGGAATTATCCAAAACACAATATACAAGTGAGAAAAAAATTGAAGAAAGGGACTGCGCCTATTCTCAGGTTTTCCTTATGCTCTTGATATGATTCTCTTCTGAACTCTCTCTACTCACTCTAGTTCTAAGTTTAATGTCAAAAAATCAACTTGTCCTCAATGTTTTAATACAGAAATTATTTTCTACAGTTTACCAAGCTAAATAATTTGGAGGAAATGGTGTAATTATCATGCAGTGTTCTCACTATTCTAACACTTTTCTATACATTTGCATTCAATCTTGGTTAAGTGCATAAGCACATAAGTATTGCCATACTGGGAAAGACCAAAGGTCCATCGAGCCCAGCATCCTGTTTCCAACAGTGGCCAATCCAGGTCACAAATACCCGGCAAGATCCCAAAAATGTACAAAACATTTTATACTGCTTATCCCAGAAATAGTGGATTTTCCCCAAGTCCATTTAATAACGGTCTATGGACTTTTCCCCTAGGAAGCCGTCCAAACCTTTTTTAAAGGTTAAGCAAGGTCTATTAACGCTGACTCATTTAACTACTGATTAACCATTCACTTGACAATTTTGTAACTTGAGGGCTGTGTGCCCTTTTATTCAAGTGTGGCAAGCAATTAGCATGAGAATTAGTGGATACTGTTAGCACACAAGTGTGTTAACAGCTATGGAGCTGGCAGGGACAGCATGCTGAATAGTATGTTAAGGGACAAGAAACAGGAATGAACTGTGTATTACAGCAGACAGCTTTACTGTGCACAGGCACTTGTACAGTTAGCAAAGGTGCACTTACAGTCTCCTAAATAGGAGGCAGTAAGTGGATCTCTGCTAACTGCAATTCACTTACTGGGAAGTAAAGTACTATTCTGTTTGGTAACTGTATGGGAACGTGCAGGGAATGTCTCAAATGGTTATCACACAGGCATATTGATTTTTAACACATGGTAAACAAACTTTAAACTTTGGTAAAAGTACACCTTGGCTGCTGTTTTTGTTTTCAGGTCCCCCACTCCTAAAATCATATTGAAGGGTGACTTCTATTCAAAAATGTGAGGTTTAAGCTAGAGTATTTATTCTGTGCATTACTTTAACATATTTCACACATACAAATTCAAAGTTAAATTTTCTAAAGACAACCATCTGTACTTCAAGCAACCACTGAGAATCATACAAGAGTAGATTAAATTCTTTCACATAGTTCTAATCTGTGGCTACATATAGTCTATGTTTAATTGGAAAAGCCTCAACCAGTATTTCTAATCGGGCAATTCAGTCCTAATATGCAAATACAAGCCACAAACAGTCTGAACCAGGCTTAATTTCTGCACTGAGAATAATTGGGTATGGGGGCATTGCATGCAACCTTTTTCTCAGTCAATGTTATAACATCAGTTAATCTGGAAAACCAACTTAAAAACAGACTTACCAGTGAAGCTCGCCGAGATCGCCTACTCATTGGCTGATCAAATGGTGGGCTGCTAATCTGGAGCTTTTCTAGATATCCATCAGGTATCCTTATGTCTGCAGGCAGCGAGAGACGTTTATTCAAATCCTGAAACAAGCAAGTAACATGACACATATTTATCATTATTCAGTAATGCAGTCTCATACTTTAGAGGAAGCCAAAAAGTAATACTTTACAACTATATCCACAATAAAGAGTATGACATACATATTACAATGGAGGTCCAGTTACCTAAGATTATGGAAAACATATGCTTTACCTGATCATTTTCTTTCCTTTAGTCCTACTAGATCAGTCCATGAACATTGGGTTGGTTATATGTGTCAACCAACGGATGGCGACGAGAAAAATATTTGTGACTTGCCCCTTAAGGGTAGTGTGCAGCCCAGAATGTTCAGTATTTCAACTAGCCAAGCAGTGGTGCTTATGACCATATTGTCAGTCATCATTAAAAGGTCGAGACCATAAGTCTCACTCAGCCAACAATTTCAGCAATCAAGGATGTGTATACTCTACTGACATGCTGATATTTCAGTTGTCAGGTGTGCGAGACTGAACACAGTCAGTAAAAAAACAAAACAAAAAAACCAGAATGAATGATACCTGTCAGAGAGAGACCAATAGGCAGAAAAACTGATTATTTATTTAGTTAAACTTGTATCCCACATTTTCCACCTATTTGTAGGCTCAATGTGGCTTACATAGTACCAGAGAAGCGTTTGCTGACACCGGTGTGAACAAATACAAAATTATGTTATGGTAGGTAAAGTTTGTGTGGCACAGCCACATTAGGGAATCACACAGCGGAAGAGTTGTGTTATGTCCATTATGTACTTTAGATTTGTTGAGTTGCAGAGATCAGGGATTTAAGTTGGATCGGTAGGGTATGCCTTTTTAAACAGGTTAGTTTTTAGTGTTTTCCGGAAGTTTAGGTGGTCGTATGTCGTTTTCAAGGCTTTCGGTAATGCGTTCTACAGTTGTGTGCTTATGTAGGAAAAACTAGATGCGTAAGCTGGTTTGTATTTTAGTCCTTTGCAGCTTGGGTAGTACAGATTTAGATATGTTTGTGTTGATTCGGATGTGTTTCTTAGCTGGTAGGTCGATCAAGTCTGTCATGTATCCCGGGGCTTCACTGTAGATAATTTTGTGAACCAGGGTGCAGATTTTGAAAGCAATGTGTTCTTTGATTGGGAGCGTGTGTAGTTTTTCGCAGAGAGGTTTTGCGCTTTCAAATCGTGTTTTTCCAACTATAAGTCTAGCTGCCGTGTTTTGAATGGTCTGAAGTTTCTTTAAGGTTTGTTCTTTGCATCCCGCATAAATACCATTGCAGTAGTCGACGTGGCTTAGTACCATTGACTGTATCAGGTTGCGAAATGTTTCCCTCAGGAAGAATTGTTTCACACGTTTGAGTTTCCACATTGAGTGGAACATTTTCTTTGTTGTGGATTTCACTTGGCTCTCTAGCGTTAAGTTGCAGTCCATTGTAACGCCGAGGATTTTCAGGCTTTCTGAGATAGGGAGGATGTAATCTGGGGTGTTGATACTTGTGGGGTTGTCCGTGCTGTGTTGGGATGAGACAATGTGTTTTTTCTCTATTGAGTTTTAGTTGAAATGCATTTGCCCATGAGTCCATGATGTTCAAGCTGAGCTTGATTTCGTTGGTGATTTCTGTCAGTTTAATATTATAAGGAATGTATATTGTGACATCGTCTGCACAGATGAAAGGGTTGAGGCCTTGGTTGGATAAGGACTTGGCTAGTGGGGTCATCATTAGGTTGAAGAGGATCGGAGATAGCGGTGGATCCTTGTGGTACTCCACAGTCTGCTTTCCACGGTGATAGTTTGATTTTACTTGATATGTTCTTGTGGTTAGGAAACTCTTGATCCAACTAAGTATATTTCCACCAATCCCGAAGTTATCTAGTAATCTTATTAGTATATTATGGTTTACCATGTCGAATGCACTGGACATATCGAATTAGAGGAGAAGGATGTCTTTGCCTATTGCTATTTCCTGCTTGAATTTGGCTAGGAGAGTGAGTAGTACTGTTTCAATGCTGTGTAGGGGGCGAAATCCTGACTGTGATTCGTGTAATATTGAGAATTTGTTTATATAAGCTGTAAGTTGTTTGGTTACCATGCTTTCCATCAGTTTGACTACCAACAGGATAGATGCTACTGGACGGCAGTTAGTGATTTCGTTTGTAGTGTTCTTGAAATCTTTTGGTATCGGGGTGAGTAGGATATTGCCATTTTCCTTGGGGAAGAGACCTTGCTGAAGCATGTAATTTAGGTGGGATGTGAGGTCTGCTATGAATCAGACAGGGGCGGATTTCATTAGGTAGCTGGGACAGGTATCAACTTTACATGAGTGTTGGAGAACCTGCTAATCGCTTGGGTAACTGTTTCGACGGTGAGGAGGGTGAAGTTTGACCAGGTACGGTCAGCCGATTAGCAGAAATACACTAATGAATGAAGCAGGTTGAGTTTCTGGACTGGTCTGGTAGGACTAAAGAAAATTAACAGGTAAAACGTTTTTCCTTCCTTAGAATTCATACCAGACCGGTCCAGGACCACTGGGTTGTAGCAAAGCAGTGCCCAAAAGGAAAAGTGGGACTAGAAGAATAAGAAAAATATTGCAATTAGGAAGATGGAAGCAGCATCCTTATGTAGAGAGAGTGTAAGAGTGTTAGGAATACTTAATATCCAGGGAATATATTCTGATAGAGAAAGTATGTGAATACAATCTCAGCAACACAGCATGAAAAAGGTATGGCAGAGAGGATGGGCCATTAGGTCCTAATCTGCCGTCATCTACTAAGCAACTATGTTAAGAAAGACTGCACCAAAACCTGCACGGAAGAGAATGTGACCAGTTTATGTCCTACAGCAGACTGACACAAGCAAATTTGTCTGGCGGTTACAGAAGCAATGTCTTTGAGCATAAAGCTAACTACATGTGAACCAGATGTCTGCCACCTTTATTCTACATTGCTTGGAGCCATAATTGTGGCTAAGGGAATTACTGGAGGCTAAGATTCAATATCTCTCAAAATTAACCCTAACAGAGGAAGAAAAATGACTAATTCGTCAACCATTTCACCCCACAGAGGCAGAGAAAAAAAAGAATCATTACCTGAAAGGTAAAGATCTGTCTAGAAGGAATCCCTAAACAAGAGAAAATAGAGAATGCAATAAAAGCAATTTTGCAATCTGCAGCTGATATCTATGAACCTGCCTGAACTCGGGCTAAAGGAGACTATACCTTTGAGAAATGGAGGAAGAAGACAAAGAAAAGGCAAAAATATTTTATTCCCAGAAACTATGTTAGAATGAGGAAAAGCCAGAAGTCCTTCAAGAAGCACTTCAAGGCTGGGTATATATCTGAGGAAACAAACTGAAAAGTACTAGGTAATTGTGCCATAGAGTTTGAAGGATCTGTGGCACGCAGTTGGCCAGAGCACTGTTTAACTCGTAGGCAGTATAAATGAGTCAACCAATGGACCAGTGCTGCTGTGACCTACAGCCTAGAACATGAAAATAGTCATATTGGGTCAGACCAATGGTCCATCTAGCCCAGTATCCTGATTACAGCAGTGGCCAATTCAGGTCACAAGTACGTGAAAAAATTCCAAACAGTAGCAAGATTATGCCAGAGGAGCTGCATCCTGCAGCTAGCTGCTGTCACCGAGCCCTATACCTGACCAGCCATGATCTACTAAGAGCCTGGGTGGCATTCCCGTAGCAACCAGACAGACTTTGCCACTGAGCTATATAGCCAGAAGGTGTTGCCGAGCTCTATAACCTGCTGCTAATGATGTACCATATATTTAGAGATGATTGAAATGTGCTATACAGTGCAAATGCCACAGCCAGGAACCGCTGTTAAATGTGTAATACAGCCAGGCCATAAATGTGGATGATACCAAAGCTGTGAGCGCAGCTGAGTACAGCAGCAACCGTATCACATATCTGCCGCTGTAACTTAGAGCTGGCTATTGATGCTCTAGACCTGTCCAGTACTGAAACAGTGCGATGAAGCCGTCTACTGTCACAGCTGTGCCAAAGGACCGGCTGCTGATGCAGCTGTGCTACATAGGACGTCACTGACACAGATGTAGACCAGAAGTGACAGTTGCAGCAGTAGTACCACATAGTTGGCAGGTGATGCAGGTGTACCATACAGCCAGCTAGAACGAAATGCTGCTTGCTTGCACTAATGCTGTTTAATACTGCAGGGAACTCCTGAAGCAACGTCCTAGAGATGAATAATGATGCAAGAGTGTTGAACAGATTACTGGTCCCAAAACTGAGCTCTCCATTCGGCTGCTGCCAAAGCTAAGCTGTGGTCTCTTATAAGAACATAAGAACAGCCATACTGGGTCAAACCAATGATCCACCTAGTCCAGTATCCTGTTTCCAACAGTGGTCAATCCAGGTCACAAGTACCTGGCAGAATACCAAACAGTAAAAGATTCTATGGTACTGATCCCAGAGCAAGCACTGGTTTCCTCCATGTCCATCTCAATAACTGTATCTGACACAGAGCCATGCAGCTGACAACTACTCATAAAGCTGTGCAACCTAGCTGGCTACTGCTGCCAAAACCTGCAGATATAGCTGGCCGCCACCTCTAAAACCTGCAGATGCAGTCAGCAGCTGCTGCTGAAACTTGAAATGCCATGTCACTAGCTGCTGTTGCTGAAGCTGTGTTATACAGCTGTCTGCTTGGCTTCTTTTGAAACTGTGGCATGCAGCGAGTTGATGATGACGCTCCCCTGGCGTGCCACTACTACTACTTAACATTTCTAGAGCGCTACTAGGGTTACGCAGTGCCACCCCCCCCCCCCCCCCAGTTACGCCTTTGGTATTAAATTAGTCCAATAAAAAAGGTATCACCTTATTTTCGTTTCTAGGTTTTTTTCTTATTTACATTTATTACCTTTAAAAGTGGACTAACACCACTTCCCCCCTGAGAAAGCCTTTTTTTTTTCTGACCTGAAGAGGACCAAAAAAACAAAAGACTTCTTCAGATGTAAAACCAGCTGATAAGTGGCAAATAACTGCAGAGCTGAAGTTCCTCAGACCATTTCAGCATAGTAAACAAATAGGCATTTCAGCTTAAAAGCAATGAAGGCTAAAATTAGAACAGAGACAAGCCACTGAAAAAGCCAGCAACTGACAGAGGCTTCTAAACAGTCTATCAAACCCCTGCAATCAGAATCAGCCTGCAGGGAGATAAGTAAGAGCCAACTTTGCTCAGAGATAATAACACCAGGCAGCAGACAAAAACTTTTCTAATGAGGTTATAAATAGCCACCTGAACCGGAAGCATTATGAAATCATCAAAATAGAGAAATGTGTTAAGAAGCAATTGTAGGAAGCCAAGACCCGAGACTGGCACCAAAGGAGCAAATTAGCTAAATCCATGCTGAGGAAAAAGAAAGTGAAATCTGGCAAACTCCACCAGCAACTAAAAGAGACCAAAGAACAATGGCCATTCAGCTTAAAGAAAATACCATTTCTCCGAATAAGTATTGTACCAAAAGAAGGTAATATGCAGGAAAAGAAGGTTAAAGTATTTCCCACCCGCCATGCAATGGTTGCCAGCGAAGGTAAAACGAAAGAGATAATCAAGGAGGAGTAAACATATTTACCCATATAAGAAGAAATAAACACTGATAGAAACACTGCCTTATCAAAAAGACAGTAAAAGGGAAGCACCTTTAGCCTTGATATCCCTCCATAAAAACACAACCTAGAAAAGGAGGGGGAGGGACTCGGCTCCACCGGGTATCACCCCAGCTCCAAATAATCCTCTGGAATATTTAAAAGGAGCTGAAACCATACATAATTTCAAAATATGCACTCTGGTACATAAAATAATCCATGGTGATGCCCTGATTTACATGTTAGACCTTATTGACCTATCAGGAATGCTAAAAGATCAGCACGCACTTTCCTAAATCTTCACTTCCCCAGCTATAAAAGTCTAAAATATAGATTAATACATGCATCCGAGGGGATTTCCAAGGAGTGCAATATACAGAAGTTGGCAATTCCCTGATGGGTTATTGGATGACCCACAAAATGTACAAAGAATTGAAAAAGAAATTGGGGAGTTTTTACAGTTTAATGACACACCGGGAATTACACCAGAGATACTTTGGGAAAGCTTAAAGGTGGTGATTAGAGGGAAAGTAATAGCATTGCAAGCATATTTAGGGAAAGACCATAGGGAGAAAGAAACAGCTTATAGATACACAATACAACACCTAGAAACATTAGTTAAACAAGGTCAGGCTACGGCCAGACAGCAAGAGGAATTACATAGGTCCAGAGTTCACCTACTGGATTTGGAACTTAAAATCATTAAGGAACAAATGCAACGGACACAACAGGAATACTATGAGTTTAATAATAAAGCGAGTAAATTATTAGCCTATAAATTACAACAGCTTAGGGGACGTAATGACATCGGTAAAGTGAGAACGGAGGATGGGCAGAGCTGGGATCAAGTAGAAGAGATTCAGAGAATATTTGTTCAGTATTATCAGAGGCTTTATCTACTGGAGGGGCAGGTGGCAGAGGAAACTATACAGAATTTTTTGGACACGGTAGACATCCCCAGCTTGAGAGGGGCAGAGCAAGAACTGCTATCTGCACCCATAACACTAGAGGAAGTGACCTTAGCAATCAAAGGTTTACCCAGGGGAAAAGCCCCGGGTGCAGATGGGTACAGTAATAGATTCTATAAATGCTTTAATTCTATCTTAGCACCCATACTGCTCAAAGTGTTCAATGATATTCAGCTTGACTCTGTGCTCCCATGGTCGTGGCGTTTAGCCACCGTGGTATTACTCCTTAAGCCGCATAAAGACCCACAAAGCCGCGGCTCATATCGGCCCATATCCCTATTGGGAACAGACTATAAAATTCTAACTACAATCTTGGCTGACCGGTTGCAAAGGATGTTGCCGCGCTTGGTCCATGAGGACCAAGCGGGATTTATAGCAAATAGGCAAACTTTTGATAACACGAGACGAGCACAATATATATTGGACAGAATCAAACAGGTGGGACAGCCGGCGATCTTTCTCTCACTGGACGCTGAGAAGGCATTTGATAGAGTGCTATGGCCCTATTTGTTTGCACTGCTGAAGAAAGTGGGCATTAGTGGGCAATACTTATGTTGGGTCATGGCGCTCTATCGTCACCCTATGTCTCAGTTACGAATTAATGGTACATACACTGATTCATTTGAATTGTTTAGAGGTACTAGGCAGGGGTGTGCCTTGTCCCCGCTATTGTTCGCATTAGCTATGGAGCCACTGGCAATCTTGGTTAGACAAGATCCAGAGGTGCAGGGCATTCGAATAGGGCGGCAAGAAACTACAATTATGCTTTATGCTGATGATGTCCTGCTTACACTTTCACAACCTGAATCCTCACTGAGAGCAGTGATGACGATACTTCAGGGGTATGGACAAATCGCAGGTCTCAAGATTAACACTCAAAAATCAGAACTCATGCCAATACAATGCCCTGCAGGGTTACAAGAGGAAATACAATCTCTCTTCCCTTTTCAATGGTCTCCTAAATTTATTAGATCTTTGGGGGTTAATTTAACACCAGATATGGGGGATTTATACGAAGAGAATTTTGTCCCTAAAATGCGGGAACTCCTGCAAGAATTAGAGAGATGGGGGGGGGGGGGCTGCAAATGTCATGGATGGGCAGAATAGCAGCGGTAAAGATGACAATGCTTCCCAAGTTGCTTTACTTATTTATGGCTGTGCCTCTCTCTGTGCCACATAACTTCTCACACACTTAACAAGAAAATGTTCGCCTTTATTTGGCGCAAGAGGCCACCCCGAGTGAATCGTAGAATACTATATCAATTAAGAAAGGATGGGGGCATGGGGGTACCGAATTTGGGGCTTTATTACAGAGCTGCTCTGTTTCAAATGCTAGCCACGGTGCAGAGGGGTCCAAATAAGTTGTGGACCTATGCAGCGCAGTAGGGGTTGAAGGGGGTGCCTATATGGGCGGTGTCGTGGCTTCCCCTACAGTTGCTGAGGGGACTCATATCAGGATTGACGGGCCCAATGAGGGTGGCGCTAGAAGAATGGGCAAGATGTAGAGCAGCATGGTTCCCGGGGCGTAAATATCATCTGACTACGCCAATAATATATACTACAGATTTTGTCCCTGGGAGGGGAGAAGGGGTGTATGGGCACTGGTCAGCGGCTTCTCTGCGACTGTTGGGTCAGATATGGGAGGACGGGAAATGCCATTCGTTTGAAACTTTAAAAGAGGAATTTGGCTTGGGGGACAGAGACAGATTTCATTATATGCAGATCAGAGACTTTGTGCAGAAGAAAGCCAGAGAAGATCTGTCTCTGGTGGCCACGGAGCTTGAAATGGCAATGAGATCTGGGGAAGGTAAAGGAGGGATTTCCCGAATTTATAGAGCTTTACTTCATAAGTCCCAACCATTAAAAATGTGTATTAATAAATGGGAGTCCCTACTGGGTTCTACATATGAACCAGAAACTTGGAAAAGGATATTTAAACGACTACTGTCATTTTCTGTGGCCACCCCCTTATTGGAAAATGGATATAAAATGCTGTATCAATGGTATATGACTCCCAGTATGCTGTCCCGTATGTTTTAAACGGGAAGGGCAAGTTGCTGGCGTAATTGTGGGGCGGAAGGAACGTTTTGGCATATATGGTGGAACTGTCCGAGGATACAGCAGTTCTGGCAAGATTTACAGATGAGACTGCAGAATGGCCTGGGAGCTGAGGTTGTACTAACTCCTGGGCTGTGCTTGCTGAACATCCCGTTAAGGGAGGGACGTGGCTTACGTCATGGGCCCCTATCATACATTGTAACTGCAGCCAGGATTCTAATTGCAAGATATTGGAAGCAATCGGCGACTCCCACCGTGGATCAAGTATTGACTAAAGTGGACTATTGCTGTTTGATGGACAAACTTAGAGCCCTAAGGCGAGGGGGCATGGTGAGATTTCCAAAAACATGGTCCTCCTATGTGGAATGGCGAGGATTAACGGGGTGACATATGTATAGTGAGGATACTCTGTTGTAGGGGGAGTTGGATGTACACCTGAGATGCCTAGGGGGGGGGGGAGAGGGGGGTGGAGGGAGGTTATGGATTCATATATGAGAAAGTTTTGTGATAAATGTGTTCAGCTATGTGGGATGTATGTAAAGAAAAAAAGTTAATAAAAAGAATTATTAAAAAAAAATACATGCATCCAGCTTTTCATATTTGAGTTCGCAAACGTGGAATGCTTTACCACTTGACCTGAAAATAATTCACCACGTAATTAACTTTTGTAAGGCACTAAAGACTCATCTCTTTAACATAACATACCAAAAGGACTCATAATTTGAACCGTAATTCACCATCATTTACTTAACAATCGGATTATTTTCTCACTATATCGTATTGTTTAACTTTATTATGCAATCCATGTTCAATTTATGACACCAATTGTATGTTTTCCCTTTTCCACCTGTTTATATCATCCATGTTATATATATATATATTACTAATTGTATTTGTACTCTGAAATGACATGTCATGACGGAAAATTGTAAGCCACATTGAGCCTGCAAATAGGTGTGAAAATGTGGGATACAAATGAAACAAATGAATAAATAAATAATGAGAACTCCATGCTCAACTGAGAGCCAGATGTCACTGGATCAGGAGCTGGCTGATAAGTAAGCTGCGTGGTCCATCAACCATTCATTTGGAGGCAGAAGAAGAATACTGAACATATCAGGCTGCATGATACCCTTAAGGGGCAAGTCACAAAAACTACTTTTCTTTTCTGTCTCCATATGCTGGTCGATGAACATAACTCAATGGTGCTGGACTGGTCTGGCATGGATGCTAAGGAACTGGTTAATAAACAAGAAATAAAAAGAGCACAGAGAAGCTTGTAAAAGTTATCAAAACACCTTGTTGCTGGCCTGCTAAATCATTACAGACAGAAAACAGATTTGTTTCCTCTTTTTTAGGAAAATAAAAATGAAAAATAACAGTACCACATACAAATTCAAAATACAGCATACAGTGAATCGGTGTAATTGTCATCATTACTTTTAAACTGTTTCCTTTTCTCTAATCCGAGTTGCTTAAGAAAAGCAGTTTTGCATCTACATAAGTGTTTCCCCATATTATTCACTAATGCCTCGTACATGGCTCAATTTCAACTCTGTGAGGGCTAACAATTTGAGATTGGTATGAAGAAAGCAGCCCTTGTTCCATCTCAAGGAGATTTGATAACAGGAAACAAGCATGAGCCTATCTGGCCCATTATGTGGGCTGATGCCAGCAGGCGGAGTTGGTCGCCTTATCAATTTCATTGTTTTGGGTGTACCAAGATGGCTGCAGCTACATTGGGGAGAATTAAAACCTCCTTGGGTGGAGACTGGCTTCAGCCTTGTGACATCATGCTGTCTCCTGTTATCAAGCATCCTTGTTCCAACAGATTAGTGTTGGAAAAATTTGCAGTCTGCATTGAGGAGGCTGAACTGAAAGCTGGTCCTGATAATGTCAACAGGGCACTAGGAGAATCACGGTACCAGGCCTCTTTTTTTTTGGGGGGGGGGGGGGGGGCAGGGGTAGCAGAGTCTTTGCTATGAGTGAGATGAAAGGGTTCAAACAGAGTAGGAGCCTACTCCAGGCTATGGCTAAGGTATTCCTTGCCAGTTGATTGAGGATGGGTGTACTAAACTCAATAGAGGCGCAGATTTGCATTTTCTCTGCCAGTGAAGAGGTCTACTCCAAAACTGGAAGATGGGAGTGCAGATTTCTTTTTTTTTTTGTTCAGAGACCATTTGTGAGGTTGAATTCTGCCTAGTCTATTGGCTATCTGGCTCTTAGTGCTGGGGAAATAAGCAGCTGGGCTTTGGATGTGATTGATGATGACTAAGTCCAAAATGCTTGCTGCTTCTCCGCAGAAGTAATGTGACCCTGTTTCTCACTGTCTGCTGACAAAAACATGGCAGCTTGGCTATCTATAGATCAATATTCAAAGGGAATAAAATATGCTCTAGAAAACTGATGTGGTGTAGTTTTGTAGACTATGACCAGGTTTCCTGAGCAAGGTAGTAGTCTAGGTAAGTGCCCCATGCAGTGTTGGGAACATCAGTTAGGATGCACAAACAGAATATCTGTGGTTAAGTTGCATCTGGATATCCACCATTGCAGTAGAGTTTGTAGCTGGAAGGATAAGCGTGGTAGAGGCTATGTATACTGGTTCCACAGGAACTAGAGATTGTATTCAGTGTTTCACATTTTGAGGCAGGCAAAGGGGACAACTGAAACAGCTATATGATCCAATATGTAAGAAGGTCTTAGCTGTGTCAGTGGTAGATATTTGAATATTGAGAACACGAGGCATTAAAAGATTGCAATCTGTCCATAGGTACGTAAGTATTGCCACACTGGGACAGACCACAGTTTCATCAAGCCCAGCATCTTGTTTCCAACAGTGGCCAGTCCAGGTCACAAATACCTGGAAAGATCCCAAAAACATTCAATACATTTTATGCTGCTTATCCCCAGAAATAGCAGTGGATTTTCCCCAAGTTCATTTTAATAATGGTCTATGGACATTTCCTTTATGAAGCTGTCCAGACCTTTTTTAAACCCCACTAAGCTAACTGCCTTTACCGCATTCTCTGGCAACGAATTCCAGAGTTTAATTACACGTTGAGTGAAGAAACATTTTCTCCGACTCGTATTAAATTTACTACTTTGTAGCTTCATCGCATGCCCCCTAGTCCTAGTATTTTTGGAAAGAGTAAACAAATGATTCACGTCTACCCCTTCCACTCCACTCATTATTTTATAGACCTCTATCATATCTCCCCATAGCTGTCTTTTCTCCAAGCTGAAGAGCCCTAGACACTTCAGCCTTTCCTCATAGGGAAGTTGTCCCATCCCATTTATCATTTTCTTCTCTGTACCTTTTCTAATTCCACTATATCTTTTTTGAGATGCGGCAACCAGAATTGAACACAATATTCGAGGTGCGGTCGCACCATGGACCGATAACAAATGCATTATAATGTCCTCATTTTTGTTTTCCATTCCTTTCCTAATAACATCAGTCAATATCGGGGTAATTGAAATCACCCATTATTATTGTGTTGCCCAGTTTGTTAGCGTCCCTAATTTCCTTTAACATTTCTACATTCATCTGTTCATCCTGGCCAGGAATACGGTAGTGCACTCCTATCACTATCCTTTACACATGGAATCTCAATCTATAGGGATTCCAAGATGTGTTTTGTTTCCTGCAGAATTTTTAATCTATTTGATTGAAGGCCCTCCTTAACATACAATTCGATCCACCCTATCACTATGATATAATTTGTAACCTTGGTTATCCTCCTTCCACCAGGTCTCAGAGATGCCTATTATATCTAATTTCTCATTTAGTGCAATACATTTTCTCCCATCTTATTTCTTAGGCTTCTGTCATTTGCATATAGATGTTTCAAACTATCTTTGTTGTTCCTATTTATATCATCATGCTCAGTACTTGACAGTATTAATCTGCAATCTTTTGTCTGATTTTTATTTAAGGACACCTGATCTACTATGGACTCTTTTGCAACCTCACTACTGGGATACCCTATCTTCCCTGTTTTGGTGATATCTTTGAAAGATACCTTATTCCAAACCATGCGATTTTGAGTGACTGTCAGACTTCCCCCAGTTTCTAGTTTAAAAGCAGTTCTATCCCCTTTTTAAATGCTGATGCCAGCAGCCTGGTCCCACCTTGGATAAGGTGAAGCCCATCTTTCGGAATAGGCTCCCCCTTCCCCAGAATGTTGCCCAGTTCCTAACAGATCTAAAACCCTCCTCCCTGCACCATCATCTCATCCACGCATCCACAGTAGAAAAGCTTTTGCTCCTACTGTGTGCAGAATCACTGTATGAAGAAAACAGCATTTGTAAGGAGCAAAGTTGACACATCAAAACTGACAATGAAGCCTAGGTGGATTGTTTCATTTCTGAGGGATAGAGCTAGGTTTTCTGAAGAAGCTCCCAGAAGCTAATTATCGAAATATGGAAATACTAGGTGACCCTCACTTGTGAAGCCAACACTATGAGGCATATGGTAAAAACATTAGGGAACCAATGAGGGCCAAAATGGAGGACCCTGCACTGATAAAGGGTCTGTATGGAGAAGAACTGGAGTTTCTTTCTGAAGCATGGATGATTCGAAAGTGTGTGTAAGCCTCTGAGATCCAATGTGACAGCAAGTTTACATTTATTACATATTTGCAAACCATTTTGATGCCATTCACCAGGAATCTAAAGTAGGGGTGAGCAATGATGAAAACCTTTTAACCAAAATTGTGTTATTAAATTTTAATCACATGATTAATAGTGCTTAATCATTTTTACAATATACTGTGTTAAACTGCATACCGGAAAAACTTACAACCCTGTGTCATCCAGGTTATTTAAAAAGGGACAAATTAAAACACTATACTTATGCTGTTTAATCACCTTCTATGATCACATCAAACTAGTAGTCTGATTGCTGAAAAAAGCAGTCAGTCATTCAGGCCACTCCAGAACATTTGCTGTGTGCATGTTCATGACACCACCACACCTGGAACTCTGCTTTATTTGGTTTAGGAAAACTAACAGAAGCAACATCTATTTACTCACTGTAAATATATATATATATATATATATATATATATATATATATACTCTGGCAAATGTACTACAGATTAATCATCACAGAATACTGCACAGGAGACTGTTTTCTTGCATTACAGCCCTTCTGGAAAGAAACCACTAGTAAAACTTTTCAAAATTATATTTTTTCCCCCACTCTCTTCCTCTGTCAATTTCGGGTTTGGCATCTTTCTCACTTCATAAGATTGCCAGCAGCGATTCCCACCTACTGCTTGCAACTGACCCCGATACCTTCCCTCTGTTGCATTCTGCCAAGGTGAAACAGTAAGTTGCATCAAGAGGGGGGTAGTATGCAGAAGAGGGAAAGCTTCTGAGTCTGCTACAGACAGGCTTGCCTCTCTTCATTTCTGAACACTGGCTACCACTAGAATATCAAATCCCTTTCAAATACTTGACTGTTACCCATCAAGTTTTACATTTTGGATTCCCATCATCTCTCTCCCCTATCTTCTCATTCCTTAACACTCCATAACAAACTCATGCTCTTCTCAACAGCATCTAATTACTATTCTCTCTCATCGTGACATCTAGCTCGATAGCATCAGAAACTCTTTCATCAGTGTCATTGCCCCAAACACTCTAGAATAGCCTCATACTCTAGGACTGAGCTCTCCTACCAGAAATTCAAAAGCAACCTAAAAGTCTATTTCTATACTCTTTTCTGCAAGTTTGATCAACTTCTGCTAAGACTCTGTTCTGTTGGTTGGCTTCAGCACAATTCTTCGTGCTTTATCCTTGCCCCTGGACAGTTTTATAAATTGCAACCGTTTTACCTTTTTACAAGTTGCTTAAAAAATACACGGTCGATGTTCCCAATTAGGACATTATGATCAAGAGGAAAAACTGGGATGGGTGTGTTTCATTGTGTGATGTAAAGGAAAAACAAATTTACATTACAATATATGACTGGAGAGAGAACCAGGTGTACTGCTCCAAGATCTAGTCAACCATTCCATAAAAAACAGAAAGAACCTCCTGCTAAGAAATAAAATGCAAAGCTACAGTAATTACAGTTGATGTGTGGGTGGATGTGAGCAGAAAATACATTTTAAAGAATGCAGATATAATCACACCCTATAAGGAAGCTCATTCTAATTTAGGAGAGGAACAGCAAACTGTGGTCCTTGCGTGTCACAAAAAGCTGGTTTTCAGGATACCCACAAAATACAGTAAAAGCCCCATTATGTGGCATAAATGGGAACTAGGCATTGCAGGTTAAATATCCTCCCCTATCTGAAAGTCCTCTGCTTCCTGGTCTAGTCCATTCTCTTCCTACCATTAAACAGTACACAGGGAACAGAAGGCTAAGGGGTGATGCTGGAGTGGATATAGCAAAGCACAGGACAGTTACTCTGCTTCCTAATCCAGCCTCTCTTTCCAGCCACTCATTTTCCTGACCTCCTCTCCTAGGGTCAGGAGGAGAAGGTGATGGGGAAAGAGCAAGAAGAGAAAAGCTACTCTATTGCCAAATCCAACCCTCCCACTGCCTCTCATTGCCCTGTAGCTGCTGCCTGGGAAAAATGCAGATATTTGAGTATTCTGGAGACGTGCCAGATAATGAGGCTTTTACTGTAATTCATAACATCTAATTGCATACCACTCTGGTTAATTGAAAAAATTAGTTATTTTACTTAGAATGGTACTCAATGACCACAACTGCTCTCCATCAAGTTGGGCTTAAGAAATTCAAAATACATTGTATGATGCTGCTTTAATTTGTTAATATACACAGGGCACGACAAATGGTTTACTTCTGATTTAGCACTGATCTTTTGTTTGCTATGATTACTTCTAATGTAGTGGGGATTTTATCACACACAAACAAAAAATCAGAACTAAAACTGGAACCATAAGTACATAAGTAATGCCATACTGGGAAAAGACCAAGGGTCCATCGAGCCCAGGATCCCGTCCACGACAGCGGCCAATCCAGGCCAAGGGCACCTGGCAAGCTTCCCAAACGTACAAACATTCTATATATGTTATTCCTGGTAAATTGGATTTTTCCAAGTCCGTTTAGTAGCGGTTTATGGACTTGTCCTTTAGGAAACCGTCCAACCCCTTTTTAAACTCTGCTAAGCTAACCGCCTTCACCACATTTTCCGGCAATGAATTCCAGAGTTTAATTAAACGTTGGGTGAAGAAAAATTTTCTCCGATTTGTTTTAAATTTACTACACTGTAGTTTAATCGCATGCCCCCTAGTCCTAGTATTTTTGGAAAGCGTGAACAGATGCTTCACATCCACCTGTTTCACTCCACTCATTATTTTATATACCTCTATCATGTCTCCCCTCAGCCGTCTCTTCTCCAAGCTGAATACCCCTAGCCTCCTTAGTCCTTCTTCATAGTGCGCTAACCTTAGTGCTATTAACAAGGTAAGGAGCTGCATAAGAAATCATTTCTGATGTAACAAACTACAACGAAGATTGTCAGTTTAGGGGTTCCCCTCCCTCTTCATTCCTTTCCCTTTCAGCGCTGAAACTTACTTTACATAAGTACATAAGTACATAAGTACATAAGTAGTGCCATACTGGGAAAGACCAAAGGTCCATCTAGCCCAGCATCCTGTCACCGACAGTGGCCAATCCAGGTCAAGGGCACCTGGCACGCTCCCCAAACGTAAAAACATTCCAGACAAGTTATACCTAAAAATGCGGAATTTTTCCAAGTCCATTTAATAGCGGTCTATGGACTTGTCCTTTAGGAATCTATCTAACCCCTTTTTAAACTCCGTCAAGCTAACCGCCCGTACCACGTTCTCCGGCAACGAATTCCAGAGTCTAATTACACGTTGGGTGAAGAAAAATTTTCTCCGATTCGTTTTAAATTTACCACACTGTAGCTTCAACTCATGCCCTCTAGTCCTAGTATTTTTGGATAGCGTGAACAGTCGCTTCACATCCACCCGATCCATTCCACTCATTATTTTATACACTTCTATCATATCTCCCCTCAGCCGTCTCTTCTCCAAGCTGAAAAGCCCTAGCCTTCTCAGCCTCTCTTCATAGGAAAGTCGTCCCATCCCCACTATCATTTTCGTCGCCCTTCGCTGTACCTTTTCCAATTCTACTATATCTTTTTTGAGATACGGAGACCAGTACTGAACACAATACTCCAGGTGCGGTCGCACCATGGAGCGATACAACGGCATTATAACATCCGCACACCTGGACTCCATACCCTTCCTAATAACACCCAACATTCTATTCGCTTTCCTAGCCGCAGCAGCACACTGAGCAGAAGGTTTCAGCGTATCATCGACGACGACACCCAGATCCCTTTCTTGATCCGTAACTCCTAACTCGGAACCTTGCAAGACGTAGCTATAATTCAATATGGTGAAAATGCAAATAGCACCTCCAGAGGTGACAAAGTTTTTATGTTTCCAAACCAGACCCCAAGACATCACTAGCCCAGGTGGGTCCTTATCCCTGAAAACCCTCAAGCCACCTGACCTCCATCTGTAGGGAAGCCACTATAGAAAAATCAGGGTATGCTTCCAGCTTGTTGGATATTACAGTGATTTATGATGTTTAGCATGTGGAGTTGATATATCACACCACAAATTTCTAGCACTAGCATTAAACTGTTTCATGCATATGTTTCTTTATGACCATCACTGATGTTATGTGTAATGTTATATAATTATTTGAATGGTATTTTATCCGCACATCTGTTTTCACTGCACTTATCTCTTTAAAGTGAATTCTGAAAAAAAGTGCTATTTGCATTTTCACCATATTGAATTATAACTAGTTACTTATCAAAGGATTAATGTTCCATAACACAATTCTCTTAATGGTATTTCTTAGAATGTTTGTTTTTACTGCACTCAGTGCTACTTTCAGAATCGCGATTCACTTTAACAGGTTTATTTCTGTTTTTCTAACAGACACTTTATTATATAGTGATTCATTACAATATTACTCTGATTGGCAAGACTTTTCATTCATTTTTAGTGGATTTTTTGGCAATCGTCATTCTTAAATGGATGTTTTGGCTTTCATCATTTTATGAATGTATAATTTTTGGTTCATGCTTCTATGCATTTTGGTTTTTAGCTATTTGTATAAAGATATTATAAAATGCATTTAATATTTATATTTTTGTTTAAATTTTTAATTGGATGTTATTCCATATGTATATTTTTGATCTTTTTATACTTGCAAGAACCTATATTGCTCTTTGGCTATTGAAGCAGGAACAAGAACTTGATGTTTTTTTTACTGTTACACTTGTGGTAACTCGCTGGGGTGCCTCCAAGATTAGGTTTGGGAACCACTGGTATATGTCATTGCTAGACCCCTGACGCAGGTATCTGCTGCAACACAGCTCATGTCTGGTCCTTCAATAAACTTACTTTTTGATGCTCCCTAACTCTGAAGGCTCATCATGCTTCTTTACTTATGCAATATGCTAATTCATAAGATTATGTCCGTGCCACAACGTTTTAGTTAAATCCTTAACATAGTGATGGAAAAATAACTCTAGGGATTCTAATACCTACCACTTAGCTTAAAGAGGTACTTCAACAGTGCTAAAAGACAGGTAGGTTGAAATGCTCTATGAGAGTGTACAGTACTGATCTATAGCACTATTAGCCCTCTAAAGAAGAAAATACCTTTAAAATATCAAGTTATTTGCTCTAGGACTGTACCAATAGACTTTACCAGGCATAGGCTCAGCAGAAGGACAAAGGGTTAACCAGCTACTGGATAAGTGAGAATAAGCCCACATGATGGGGAACAACTTTCAAGTTATTTTTTCAACTTTATATTTTAATGTTAAATACATTTCATGAAATGCCACGTTCACAATACAGATTAAACTTTAGATGTGACTGTTCCTTAGTTACTGAATATCATTATTAAGGAAAACATTTACTCTTGAAAGAACACAGATGTCATTCTGATTAATCCAAAAAATTGCAAAAGGTCAAACAGAACTGATCTGTTCTCCTGTGCGAATCCATGAACCATCAGCAATCAGCTATTTCAGTGGTTGTAAGGAGGATCAACAAGGCAGCGCGTCACATGTAGCCACAAACTGCAACTTTATAAACAGGGTTTCTGTTTTTAGTTTACAGTTCTAGCTATTTTAAAGTTATATAAATATACTAGTAAGAAAGGCCCATTTCTGAGGCCAATGAAATGGGTGCTACAAGGCGCTTTGGTTACCATCCCCCTCCCCTTGTTGGTGGACTTACCCTCCTTGCTTGAGGGTGGTCGTGGTCGCCTCGCGACGTACAGAGTGGCTGGCTGGCTCCCTCGCTGCGTGTGACTTACAGCCTGCCTGCCTCACACTCCCTCCGTTCGTCGTCACATAGTAGATCGATGTGTGCCCCGCCCTCGCGTCAAACGTGATGACGTCGAGGGCGCAGCGATGCGGTCGTGTCATTGCTTCGCCTGCGACGTCATCACGTTTGACGCGAGGGTGGGGCAAACAGTAATGGGGATAAATTCCAATCTATGCTGCCTCACAAACCGGAAGTTGCAGCTTCCTTAGAACGTTGAGGTAGGGAATTATGTGTGGAAGAGGCGTGGCTGAGGGCGGGTCTATCAGTGACAGTGAGTGGTGCCTGAGTGACAGTGAGTGGTGACAGCCTAAGTGCAGGGCTCCAGTGTTTCCCTGCCACAGAGTGAGCTTCAGAATGTTTGAGGTGAGAATTATTTATTTAGATAACAGTGCTGGGCAGGGGAGGGGGGAGGAGTTCTCTTTCCCTTCAGCCTATCTCCACCAATCTCTCAAACCCGCCACCCTTTACTCGTTCTGTCGTCTTCTGTCCCAGCTCCAACAATAGACACTCCAGAAGCAGCTGTATAGCAGAACCAGCAGGAGGAGGACAGTGAAGGCCTCTTAGCAGGTAACTTCTACATCTGAGAAACTATCATGACAGAAAACATGCAAAGTCAGGGTAATGGGTCTATGGCACGAAGACTTAAAGAGGATACCGGGGAGAGTTCTCATCTCCATCAGCCTATTTCCACCAATTTATCAAGCCATCCATCCTTTACTCATTCAGTCTTCCTCCTTCCCAGCTTCAACACTGGCCAGAGTCCCTGGCTGTGGGGAGATCCCCAGAGAAGGAACAATGGTAAAACTAGAGGGCATGAATTGAGGTTGCAGGGCAGGAGACAGGAGTAATGTCAGGAAATTCTTTTTCACAGAGAGGATGGTTGAAGCCTGGAATGCACTCCTGACGAAGGTGGTAGAGACAAAAACAGTGACAAAATTCAAAATGGTGTGGGATAAACAGAAGATCTCTAAATAGAAAATGAATGGTATTAAAAAAAAAAAAAAAAAACCCTAAATGGCGGCATGTGTGTGGATATTTCGAGTGACACGTAGACGGTGACTCCAACTGTCATGAACTAGTGCCAGAGCTGGGCAGACTTGTACAGTCTGTGTCCCTTATATGGCAATCCAGTTTAGGATGGTCTGGAAAGAGCTTTGACAGCAACTTCCGTGGCTGAAACCTAAGGACAGTGTTGGGCAGACTTTTATGGTCTGTGTCCCGCAAATGACAAAACAGATAGGCTGGAGTGGGCTTCATCATCAACTCCAGTAGTTGGAATGTAAGGACAAAGCCGGGCGGACTTCTATGGTCTATGTCCCAGAAATGCCAAAGAAAGACCATGATCAAGTATTTTACATCATATTCATTGTTGATTTAAGCATGAATTGATGAGTGTGACAGTTCGGCAGACTGGATGGATTGTTCAGGTCTTTATCTGCCGTCACTTACTATGTTGCTCAACAGAAACTCCTAAACTTTGCATATAGACAAGAGGAGGACAGAAAGTAGTTTAATGTCACTGTACCTAAGAAGTGCATCCAGCACAAAGGCCAACAAAGAAATACAGGAACTAAGAAGCAGCAAGAATTCAGAATCAAATGGAAGCAAGACAAACAGAAGATGGAAGCAATACCTTACCAAATACAGAACGTCAGGAAATCAGATGGCTGGTCAGCAGCAGCAACAAGGAGTAGTGCACGCCTGGAATAATGGTAAAACAGTGGAGGACAAGCCAGAGGCAGGGCATGAATTACCTGAGTCTACCCTGGGCTGGATCCCACTGGATCAATCAGAGATAAGAATGGAATTACCACTTGGACCCAGAAAGACAAAGGTACCTGCCTTCCAGAAGGAGCTATATCAACCCAACAATTGGTCCTCACACCTGCAGAATCATTTTGGAAGAGTTCAAACTGGTTCCAAGCCAACAAAGGAAAAACTGTTACGCATGCCCAAAGGCAAGTAAACGTTTTAAAAAAAAAAATACATATACTTTGTTTACTTATAGCACACTGATCAAAGGTATGAGCAGAACACAATATACCAGCAACTGTGGAGGAAAAAAAAAAAAGCTAACAGTGCCATAGCTACCCACTGAAACAGAATTCCCAAAATATTCAAAGTTGTAAAAAGAAACAAGCATAAATTCAGGTAAGTCAACCTAAACCCCTCAAGACAAGGGACGGTCATACATACCCTTTGCCATTCTGGGTCTCCACAAAGTGCTCAATTTCACCCTTTGTGCCCTCTGATTCCAGATAAAGCTAAAACATTTCCCCTTAAATTTCTATTGAGCAATGCACAGGGCATATACTGAAAAACACAAGATGTGGTAAGATATTCATCTTAAGCAAAGTTTTATGCCCTGCCCAAGAGAGAACAAATCTGAACCAAGCCTTTAAATCCTTACAGACTTTATCCACCATGACAGCAGTTATAGTTCTATAAGCTCCCAAGACTCATTCACTGCCTGGATTGCCAGATATTAGAGGCTTTTACTGATAATTTTAAACTGTGCAAGACATCTGTAGCTGACTGCATTGCCTATTAGGATAATCTCAGACTTCTGACATGTGGACCTCGTAGCCCAATTCTGACAAGACCTCTAACAGTCAGCCTGAAGTACACATTAATGAAAAAAGATTAGCATACTGTCATTATACAGAGAGAAGATCTTTTTCCTCCCCCACACCTTGAAATCAGCTATGCATGAATCCATGCATAATTTCAAAGGTCAAACTAAATATCAAAAGTGATAGAGGGAAGCCATGCCAAAAACTACTCCTAATATCACAAAAATCTGAAAAGCAGTCATTAATGACACGCCTCACAACTGGCTGTGTATAAATCTACGCAACAAACGTTTCACAGACCCCAGACTTTGCCAAGGGGATGAACAAAGGCCAGGGAATCTTATCTAGAGCCACTAGAATCATAGGGGTTAAATTTCTTAGGAAGTGCTAATATATAAAATATTTTACGTATATTGACAGTGAGAAACCTACCATTTATAATCTTCATAGGCCTCAGCTGCAGCACTTTCACTAGCGTCTTCAAATCTTTATATAGTATTTATATCTGTTGATAGGAATTGGCATCCTATCCCTTATCCTCCTTCTGAATTATGTTTATAGGTCTATATTTATTTTAGCACTTAAGATCCTGCCTTAGACATCTACCAAAGTAGCTTACAACACAATTAAAATAGAAAAGAACACCATTAATAGGACAGGAGAAATATCAGGAATGAGAAGAAGGACAAGTAGGGCGGGAAGAACAACTAAGAGAGGAGAAGGGAGGATGATACAGATTGACACAACTCAGTGCCAGGAGGAACACCCCTGAAAGCATGTGTAAAAAGAAAGGTTTTTAAGCCAGCTCTGAATTTCAAGTAAGGTGGCTCTTTGTGAAGGGTAGTAGGCAAGGAATGCCACAAAAATGGAGTCATACAAAAAAAATTTAGACAACCTCACTGATTCTAGACAGGCACTGGAAACAGGAAGGATAGATAAGCGAGAGGCCTGGAAAGAGCAAACAGCACAGAATACAGCTTGGGGCATATGGTGTAATCAAGGAGCTCAGATAGGCAGAATTGTGAGCGTGGAAGGCATTATGAGTTAGTTTCAAAATTTTGAAATGAATCCTGTAAGGGAATGGGAGTTAATGATGATGGATCAAAAGTGGAGTGACATGGTCTAACTTCTTAGCATGAGACAACAAATGAGCAGTGGTATTTGGACAGATTCTCGACATTTCACAAGGGAGGTTCCAATATCAGTATGTATGAGGTTACAGTAGTCAAGCTGCAATGAAACTAGTGTAGACAAGAGTCATCAAGGCTCTGCAACAGGAGTAGCCTAGTGGTTAGTGCAGTGACCTGACAGCCTGGGAAACTGAGTTCAATTCCCACTGCAGCTCCTTGCAACTCTGAGCAAGTCACTTAACCCTCCACTACCCCAGGTACAAAATAAGTACCTGTATATAATATGTAAACTGCTTTGTTTATAACCACAGAAAGGTGGTATATAAAGCCCAATCCGCTTCCCCTTTCCAATGCCAAAGTGCCATAAAACTAGACTTTACCTTGGAAGCCACCAGTAGAATGATAGTAGTTAACTTGTTTGGGTAACCCAGGTGACTCTGATGATCCTCACTGGTATCTAAGCAGCAAAGCAGCTAGGTCCTTTTTAATAAAACTCCACCTTTAACCCATCCAGACAGGGGCGCTTACCACTGGGAAGATACTTCCACTGTCGTCCACATCTCTGTCAATGCAAATTGCTCTGCCAGGTATTGCGTTTTACTTCTCTAAATCCTGCTAAAGCTTAATCCTACTCACATATGTATTCTCCGTATCTAAAGAGAGATCTCTGAAGTAAGAAAGGCAAATCTCTCTTACCTTAGTACATGTGAAACTGAGCCTTCCCTTGTATGAATAACTGCAACTGTGTTCTGTGAGTGTCCCGACAGAAGCCACTTGGCAAGCAGCAACCCATTGTCCTGTCATGCTCATAAAAGTTTTGCCTACCATATCTCAAGGATGTCTCAGTCTAATTTACTGTAACTCTGCTTTACATTTTAATAATTTTTTATAACACCTTTTGGTCCCACTACATTTTATTCAGCTACCATTCCCAATCCGCTTAGTCCGCTGTACCTTACACACAACTCTAGTAACTACTGTTACCTCCAGGCAATGCTGAAACTTATTTATTTAGTAATCTTACAATTAAAAAAAAAAAAAAAAGGGTACCACCCCCCATGTCAGATACATTCCCACAAAAAAGGCAATGACACATTCTTTTTAGAAAGCAGGGAATGAGCTACTCTGATTTACTCTGTTACAGCCTATAAATTCCTCCACTATACAGTATTTCACACTGATGCCCACATGTTTATATGCTTACTGTGCAAATATTTATTTCAAAATGATAATCTATTTGCTAGCCATTTATAAAAAAGAAGTTCGCTAGGCTAAGAGAGCATATTTTTCTAAATAAATACCACAGATAATTGTCCAAAAAATTCTGCTTCTCCCATCTTATGCTCCCACCTGGTGGAAGGAGGATAACCGGTGGGACACTGTCATACTGGGGTACAAATTATATCGTAGTGATAGGGTGGATCGAATTGGTGGAGGGGTAGCATTGTATATTAAGGAAAGCCTTGAGTCAAATAGATTGAAAATTCTGCAGGAAACAAAACACTTCTTGGAATCACTGTGGATTGAAATTCCATGTGTAAAGGGGAAAAGGATAGTGATAGGAGTGTACTACTGTCCGCCTGGCCAGGATGAACAGACGGATGCAGAAATGTAAAAGGAAATTAGGGGCGCAAACAAACTGGGCAACACAATAATAATGGGTGATTTCAATTATCCCTGATATTGACTGGGTAAATGTAACATCGGGGCATGCTAGGGAGGTAAAATTCCTTGATGAAATCAGGGACTGCTTTATGGAGCAAGCTGGTACAGGAGCTGACGAGAGAAGAAAAAATTCTAGACCTAGTCCTTAGTGGAGCGCATGATCTGGTGCGGGAGGTAATGGTGCTGGGGCCACTTGATAACAGTGATCATAATATGATCGGATTTTATATTAGCCTTGAAGTAAGTATACATAGGAAATCAAATACGTTAGCGTTTAACTTTAAAAAAGGAGACTATGATAAAATGAGAAAAACTGGTGAAAAAAAAAAAACTTAGAAGAATGGCTGCGAGGGTCAAAAATTTACATCAGGCGTAGATGCTGTTCAAAAACACCATCCTGAAAGCCCAATCCAAATATATTCTGGGTATCAAAAAGGAAGGACGACGGAAGATCAAACGACAGCTGGCATGGTTAAAAAGTGAGGTGAAGGAAGCTATTACAGCTAAAAGAAAATCTTTCAGAAAATGGAAGAAGGAACCGACTGAAAATAATAAGAAACAATATAAGGAATGTCAAGTCAAATGCAAAGTGCTGATATGGAAGGCTAAGAGGGACTTCGAAAAAAAAGATTGTGCTGGAGGCATAGTAAAAATGTTTTTTAGGTATATTAAAAGCAGGAGGCCGGCAAAAGAATCGATTGGACCACTAGATGACCAAGGAGTAAAAGGGGCGATCAGGGAAGACAAAGCCGTAGCAGATAGATTAAATGAATTCTTTGCTTCGGTCTTCAACGAGGAAGATTTGGGTGGGATACCGGTGCCAGAAATGGTATTCGAAGCTGATGAGTCGGAGAAACTTAATGAGTTCTCTGTAAACCTGGAGGATGTAATGGGGCAATTCTACAAACTGAAGAGAAGCAAATCTCCTGGACCAGATGGTATTCATCCCAGAGTACTCATAGAACTGAAAAATGAACTTGCGGAGCTATTGCTAGTAATATGTAGTTTATCCTTAAAATCGAGCGTGGTACCAAAAGATTGGAGGGTGGCCAATGTAACGCCGATTTTTAAAAAAGGTTCCAGAGGAGATCCTGGAAATTATAGACCAGTGAGTCTGACGTCGTCGGTGCCAGGAAAAGTGGTAGAGACTATTACAAAGAACAAAATTACAGAGCATGGATTAATGAGACAAAGTCAACATGGATTTAGTGAAGTGAAATCTTGCCTCACCAATCTACTACATTTCTTTGAAGGGGTGAACAAACATGTGGATAAAGGTGAGCCAGCTGATACTGTGTATCTGGATTTTCAGAAGGCGTTTGACAAAGTGCCTCATGAAAGACTCCAGAGGAAATTGGAGAGTCATGGGATAGGAGGTAGTGTTCTACTGTGGATTAAAAACTGGTTAAAAGATAGAAAACAGAGAGTAGGGTTAAATGGTCAGTATTCTCAATGGAGAAGGGTAGTTAGTGGGGTTCCCCAGGGGTCTGTGCTGGGACCGCTGCTTTTTAACATATTGATAAATGACCTAGAGATGGGAGTAACTAGTGAGGTAATTAAATTTGCTGATGACACAAAGTTATTCAAAGTCGTTAATTCGCAAGAGCATTGTGAAAAATTACAAGAGTACCTTACAAGACTGGGAGACTGGGCACCTAAATGGCAGATGACGTTTAATGTGAGCAAGTGCAAAAGTGATGCATGTGGAAAAGAGGAACCCGGATTATAGCTACGTCATGCAAGGTTCCACGTTAGGAGTCACGGACCAAGAAAGGGATCTAGGTGTCGTCATTGATGATACATTGAAACCTTCTGCTCAGTGTGCTGCAGCAGCTAAGAAAGCAAATAGAATGTTAGGTATTATTAGGAAAGGAATGGAAAACAAAAATGAGGATGTTATAATGCCTTTGTATCGCTCCATGGTACGACCGAACCTCGAATATTGTGTTCAACTCTGGTTGCTGTATCTCAAAAAAGATATAGTGGAATTAGAAAAGGTGCAGAGAAGGGTGACGAAAACGATAAAGGGGATGGGACGACTTCCCTACAAGGAAAGGCTAAAGCGGCTAGGGCTCTTCAGCTTGGAGAAAAGGCGGCTATGGGGAGATATGATAGAGGTCTATAAAATAATGAGTGGAGTGGAACGGGTAGATGTGAAGCGTCTGTTTACGCTTTCCAAAAATACTAGGACTAGGGGGCATGCGATGAAGCTACAATGTAGTAAATTTAAAACGAACTGGAGAAAATGTTTCTTCACTCAATGTGTAATTAAACTCTGGAATTCATCGCCAGAGAATGTGGTAAAGGCGTTTAGCTTAGCGGAGTTTAAAAAAAAGGTTTGGACGGCTTCCTAAAGAAAAAGTCCATAGACCATTATTAAATGGACTTGGGGAAAATCCACTATTTCTGGGATAACCAGTATAGAAATCTTTGTACTTTTTTGGGATCTTGCCAGGTATTTGTGACCTGGATTGGCCACTGATGGAAACAGGATGCTGGGTTTGATGGACCTTTGGTCTTTCCCAGTATGGCAATACTTAAGTACTTATGCACTTATTTATGCCTCAGCAAGTGGCCACTCCATAGATATCCCAGCAGAAATACTTGCCAGATTTCTAGAGCATAAGATGTCAACCCTCCAGAAAAGTTTCACTAGCACATTAACACTGCTGTGTGATCTGTCTTCCAGTCCCTGAGCTGGATGCATATCTCCGATAACTACTGGTGTTCTTGCTCAGATCTACTGGGCTTTCAGTGGTCAGTTTTTTTCAATTAATTCTCTCCTCTTGTCATAGTGGAAAAGAAAATGGGGCTCATTTTCAAAGCACTTAGACTTACAAAGTTTCATAGGTTACTACATAACTTTGTAAGTCTAAGTGCTTTGAAAATATGCCTCCTTGTCTACTTTTTTTTTTTTTTTTTTTTTTTTTAAGAGATTCTTACTTTGTACTGGACTCTTCCTTCTTTCTTTTGCTTAGATGTTAGCATTTAAGTTATCTACTATTCTGTTGTTGTTTCAAACAAGCTTATCAGCCTTCATCTGCCCATTACTTAGGAAATCAAACCTCAATCTCTCCTTGCCTGCTAATTTTTGACCAATCTCCCATTCTTGTGTAACTTTTTTAGAGTGACTGGTCCTAACCCAATTAATTCCACTCTAGAAGAAAACTCACATTGTTCATCCAAGACAATCTGGATTTAGAATTGGGCATAGAACAGACTCCCTTGCTCATAGGAATGCTGAATGAAATTCAGTTGCATATGAATTCTGGGATAATATTTATTCTTACCTTGCTTGATCTCTCGGCTGCTTTTGACAGATCATTTGTTCTTCATTGTCAGTCTTCATGATACAGAATTAGTCACTGTATTCACAAGGTTTGAGTTCTACCTGCAAGATCACACCTTCGTAGTGGCTTGTGCAGATACACTTCCCTGTGAACATCCTACTAATATGTTGAGTACCTAACAGCTCTTTATTGGCTCCCACTCAATATTAGCACATTGCTTGTTGTTACAGCTGTTGATGGTTGGTATTCTTCACTAGAGATGCACCGAATCAAACTTCACCCATGAAACTATGACATACGAAAAGAACACGTAAAGCTTCATGGTGGACTCTTCAACTGCAGAGCGAGAAATGGAGGCTGCAGCAGACAATTTATTTGGCTTACAGCTCCTTTATTGAAATCTCTTTAGTAAAAGAGACTGACATCCAGTGATACTAAGTATTCACTTGCTCAGACCTCGGTACTCTCTTGTCAGGATCGTATAGGTGCTTTTCAACAGAAATTTACTTCTATTGTGGAATTTCAAGGGGCACACTTTCCCCCTCTCTCTGCTCAATTAGTACAATTCATTTATTGAATATATCAAGCACTATACTTTCAGTTTTCAAGTCCTTAAAGCAGTTAACTCCAACTTTTTTTCATGTAAAGGGCCACAAAGTGGATACGAGGAAGCTTCAGAGGCCACCAATAGATTTTAGGCTTACACATGCAATTTTAAATACTAATTTTGATTCTACAAGGATATTTTTTTAACTCACTTTATTTTGGCTTATTAACAGTTGCTAAATCCATAAATGTGACTCCTGAGTAACCTACTTGAGTTATCATTAATGAGACCCCTCATCTACATGTCCTTACCAGGGTGCAGCCCCCAATATTAAATGCAAGCACTTCAGCAGAGAACATGCACAGAGGATCTACAAGGGACAGGAAGGGGTATAGGACACAAAATCTGAGCCTTGCCAGAGCATGTCTCATGCAGCATTTATAAGACTAGGAAGGAGTTACCACCTGGTCTCTGGACAGGTCCTGGTTTTACCCCACAGCAAGTATAAATCTACAGATCTAATTTTATTAGTGCTTTTGACTCCTAACCACTACTCTCTTGCCTTGTACCCCACCTCTTTAATTCCCTCACCTCTTAGTTGTTCTGTTTACCTGTCTTGTCTTATTTAGATTGTGAGCTCTTTGAGCAGGGACTGTCTTTTCGTGTATGGTGTACAGCGTTGCGTATGCCTTGTGGCGCTATAGAAGTGATAAGTAGTAGTAGTTATTAGAAAGTCAGAGGAAAAAAACATAAGTTACACATATATGCGTGCCCTGGCATAAAACTAGGATGGACGGAGAGAGAATCTGAAGTACACAGGTTGGAAATCCACAGCCACTCCCAGCGTGCCATCTTCACTTACCTCTCTCCGTACAAATAATGGACACAAGAGAGGAGGGCAACAGTATCCCAGAAGCAGTTAAGAGTCAGAGCAGAGTGAATATTTCCGGGTTACCAGTTCCCTTCTACCAGAAGAAAGGGTTTCTGTGGCAAGCTCCTGAGCGCGTACAAATCTGTTGCTTGAACGGTGCTGCATCGGTTATAGAGCCACAAAAATGGATTGCCAGGTCGCATGCTGGAAATCACTGCCTTAAAGGGAGATTTTGATGACTGTTACAGATATTTGTGGAAAAAATCAGTTTAGAATGGTGCTATCTGTTGCCCTCAAACATGCAGCTATACGGCTGTTACTAAAAACATGCTAAACTCCATCCTTCTATGGCCAATAACTTTTGTCCAATTTCTTCATTATCCTTTATGGTAAAGGAATTGGTCCTTTATCAATTACAAGAGGTCACAGGATTAAATAATTTAATCTTAAATTATTAATTTTAAAGAATACAACTACTAAAGATGATGTTAACAATAATCAAAAAATGTGAAAAAAGAAAATATAAATTGCAAAGGAGCCCTTATCAGCATATCAAATCGGAATACATTTAGCAATTCATCAAAATTCCCTTGTAATTTAGTAACTTTGAATTTGCAGATGGGAGAAGATTAGTCTCTTTACTGATTGTTGCTTTTTCTGGATCACTTATAAATGTTTAAAAGCACCATTACCAATTCAGATCCCTGGGGTACTCAAATATTTGCCCACATGGTAAAGTCCCTTACCGAACCAAAGGAGACAGAGTGAAGGTAAGGCAAACTGGCAGCTTCACCTAGGCCACCTTGGATCTACTGAAGGAGTGGGGTGTAGCTGCTAAATTGTGTAAGAATAAATATTCAGAAAAAGCGAATGCTACATACCTGTAGAAGGTATTCTCCGAGGACAGCAGGCTGATTGTTCTCACTGATGGGTTGACGTCCTCGGCAGCCCCCTCCATCGGAAAGTTTACTAGCAAAGGCCTTTGCTAGTCCTCGCGCGCCCATGCGCACCGCGCATGCGCGGCCGTCTTCCCGCCCGAAACCGGCTCGAGCCGGCCAGTCCAGTATGTAGCAAAACAATACACTTCAAGGGAAGACTCAACTCCAAAGGGGAGGCGGGCGGGTTTGTGAGAACAATCAGCCTGCTGTCCTCGGAGAATACCTTCTACAGGTATGTAGCATTCGCTTTCTCCGAGGACAAGCAGGCTGCTTGTTCTCACTGATGGGGTATCCCTAGCCCCCAGGCTCACTCAAAACAACAACCATGGTCAATTGGGCCTCGCAACGGCGAGGACATAACTGAGATTGACCTAAAAAATTTACCAACTAACTGAGAGTGCAGCCTGGAACAGAACAAACAGGGCCCTCGGGGGGTGGAGTTGGATCCTAAAGCCCAAACAGGTTCTGAAGAACTGACTGCCCGAACCGACTGTGGCGTTGGGTATCCTGCTGCAGGCAGTAATGAGATGTGAATGTGTGGACAGATGACCACGTCGCAGCTTTGCAAATTTCTTCAATGGAGGCTGACTTCAAGTGGGCTACCGACGCAGCCATGGCTCTAACATTATGAGCCGTGACATGACCCTCAAGAGCCAGCCCCGCCTGGGTGTAAGTGAAGGAAATGCAATCTGCTAGCCAATTGGATATGGTGCGTTTCCCTACAGCCACTCCCCTCCTATTGGGATCAAAAGAAACAAACAATTGGGCGGACTGTCTGTGGGGCTGTGTCCGCTCCAGGTAGAAGGCCAATGCTCTCTTGCAGTCCAATGTGTGCAGCTGACGTTCAGCAGGGCAGGAATGAGGACGGGGAAAGAATGTTGGCAAGACAATTGACTGGTTCAGATGGAACTCCGACACGACCTTTGGCAAGAACTTAGGGTGAGTGCGGAGGACTACTCTGTTATGATGAAATTTGGTGTAAGGGGCCTGGGCTACCAGGGCCTGAAGCTCACTGACTCTACGAGCTGAAGTAACTGCCACCAAGAAAATGACCTTCCAGGTCAAGTACTTCAGATGGCAGGAATTCAGTGGCTCAAAAGGAGGTTTCATCAGCTGGGTGAGAACGACATTGAGATCCCATGACACTGTAGGAGGCTTGACAGGGGGCTTTGACAAAAGCAAACCTCTCATGAAGCGAACAACTAAAGGCTGTCCTGAGATCGGCTTACCTTCCACACGGTAATGGTATGCACTGATTGCACTAAGGTGAACTCTTACAGAGTTGGTCTTGAGGCCAGACTCAGACAAGTGCAGAAGGTATTCAAGCAGGGTCTGTGTAGGACAAGAGCGAGGATCTAGGGCCTTGCTGTCACACCAGACGGCAAACCTCCTCCAATGGAAGAAGTAACTTCTCTTAGTGGAGTCTTTCCTGGAAGCAAGCAAGATGCGGGAGACACCCTCTGACAGACCCAAAGAGGCAAAGTCTACGCCCTCAACATCCAGGCCGTGAGAGCCAGAGACTGGAGGTTGGGATGCAGAAGCGCCCCTTCGTCCTGTGTGATGAGGGTCGGAAAACACTCCAATCTCCACGGTTCTTCGGAGGATAACTCCAAAAGAAGGGGGAACCAGATCTGACGCGGCCAAAAAGGAGCAATCAGAATCATGGTGCCTCGGTCTTGCTTGAGTTTCAACAAAGTCTTCCCCACCAGAGGGATGGGAGGATAAGCATACAGCAGGCCCTCCCCCCAATCCAGGAGGAAGGCATCCGATGCTAGTCTGCCGGAGGCCTGAAGCCTGGAACAGAACTGAGGGACTTTGTGGTTCGCTCGAGATGCGAAGAGATCCACCAAGGGGGTGCCCCATGCTTGGAAGATCTGTCGCACTACCCTGGAACTGAGCGACCACTCGTGAGGTTGCATAATCCTGCTCAACCTGTCGGCCAGACTGTTGTTTACGCCTGCCAGATATGTGGCTTGGAGCACCATGCCGAGACGGCGAGCCCAGAGCCACATGCTGACGGCTTCCTGACACAGGGGGCGAGATCCGGTGCCCCCCTGCTTGTTGACATAGTACATGGCAACCTGGTTGTCTGTCTGAATTTGGATAATTTGGTGGGACAGCCGATCTCTGAAAGCCTTCAGAGCGTTCCAGATCGCTCGCAACTCCAGAAGATTGATCTGTAGATCGCGTTCTTGGAGGGACCAACTTCCTTGGGTGTGAAGCCCATCGACATGAGCTCCCCATCCCAGGAGAGACGCATCCGTGGTCAGCACTTTTTGCGGCTGAGGAATTTGGAAGGGACGTCCCAGAGTCAAATTGGAGCAAATCGTCCACCAATACAGGGATTTGAGAAAACTCATGGACAGGTGGATCACGTCCTCTAGTCCCCCAGCGGCCTGATACCACTGGGAGGCTAGGGTCCATTGAGCAGATCGCATGTGAAGGCGGGCCATGGGAGTCACATGAACTGTGGAGGCCATGTGGCCCAGCAATCTCACTGCCGAGCTGTGATCTGCTGGGACGCACGCACCCGCGAGACGAGGGACAACAAGTTGTTGGCTCTCGCCTCTGGGAGATAGGCGCGAGCAGTCCGAGAATCCAGCAGGGCTCCTATGAATTCGAGTTTCTGCACTGGGAGAAGATGGGACTTTGGGTAATTTATCACAAACCCCAGTAGCTCCAGGAGGCGAATAGTCATCTGCATGGACTGCAGGGCTCCTGCCTCGGATGTGTTCTTCACCAGCCAATCGTCGAGATATGGGAACACGTGCACCCCCAGCCTGCGAAGTGCCGCTGCTACCACAGCTAGGCACTTCGTGAACACCCTGGGAGCAGAGGCGAGCCCAAAGGGTAGCACACAGTACTGGAAGTGGCGTGTGCCCAACTGAAATCGCAGATACTGTCTGTGAGCTGGCAGTATCGGGATGTGTGTGTAGGCATCCTTCAAGTCCAGAGAGCATAGCCAATCGTTTTGCTGAATCATGGGGAGAAGGGTGCCCAGGGAAAGCATCCTGAACTTTTCTTTTACGAGATATTTGTTCAGGGCCCTTAGGTCTAGGATGGGACGCATCCCCCCTGTTTTCTTTTCCACAAGGAAGTACCTGGAATAGAATCCCAGCCCTTCTTGCCCGGATGGCACGGGCTCGACCGCATTGGCGCTGAGAAGGGCGGAGAGTTCCTCTGCAAGTACCTGCTTGTGCTGGAAGCTGTAAGACTGAGCTCCCGGTGGACAATTTGGAGGTTTTGAGGCCAAATTGAGGGTGTATCCTTGCCGGACTATTTGCAGAACCCACTGGTCGGAGGTTATGAGAGGCCACCTTTGGTGAAAAGCTTTCAACCTCCCCCCGACCGGCAGGTCGCCCGGCACTGACACTTGGATGTCGGCTATGCTCTGCTGGAGCCAGTCAAAAGCTCGCCCCTTGCTTTTGCTGGGGAGCCGCGGGGCCTTGCTGAGGCGCACGCTGCTGACGAGAGCGAGCGCGCTGGGGCTTAGCCTGGGCCGCAGGCTGTCGGGAAGGAGGATTGTACCTACGCTTACCAGAAGCATAGGGACCAGTCTTCCTTCCCCCGAAAAATCTTCTACCTGTAGAGGTAGAGGCTGAAGGCTGCCGGCGGGAGAACTTGTCGAATGCGGTGTCCCGCTGGTGGAGAGACTCTACCACCTGCTCGACTTTTTCTCCAAAAATGTTGTCCGCACGGCAAGGCGAGTCCGCAATCCGCTGCTGGAGTCTATTCTCCAGGTCGGCGGCACGCAGCCATGAGAGCCTGCGCATCACCACACCTTGAGCAGCGGCCCTGGACGCAACATCAAAAGTGTCAAACTCCTCTGGCCAGGAATTTTCTGCACGCCTTCAGCTGCCTGACCACCTCCTGAAAAGGCTTGGCTTGCTCAGAGGGAAGAGCATCAACCAAGCCCGCCAACTGCCGCACATTGTTCCGCATGTGTATGCTCGTGTAGAGCTGGTAAGACTGGATCTTGGCCACGAGCATAGAAGAATGGTAGGCCTTCCTCCCAAAGGAGTCTAAGGTTCTAGGGTCTTTGCCCGGGGGCGCCGAAGCATGCTCCCTAGAACTCTTAGCCTTCTTTAGGGCCAAATCCACAACTCCAGAGTCATGAGGCAACTGGGTGCGCATCAGCTCTGGGTCCCCATGGATCCGGTACTGGGACTCGATCTTCTTGGGAATGTGGGGATTACTTAGTGGCTTGGTCCAGTTCGCAAGCAATGTCTTTTTCAGGACATGGTGCAAGGGAACAGTGGACGCTTCCTTAGGTGGAGAAGGATAGTCCAGGAGCTCAAACATTTCAGCCCTGGGCTCGTCCTCCACAACCACCGGGAAGGGGATGGCCGTAGACATCTCCCGGACAAAGGAAGCAAAAGACAGACTCTCGGGAGGAGAAAGTTGTCTTTCAGGAGAGGGAGTAGGATCAGAAGGAAGACCCTCAGACTCCTCGTCAGAGAAATATCTGGGGTCCTCCTCTTCCTCCCACGAGGCCTCACCCTCGGTGTCGGAAACAAGTTCACGGACCTGTGTCTGCAACCTCGCCCTGCTCGACTCGGTGGAACCCCGTCCACGGTGGGGGCGTCGAGAGGTAGACTCCCTCGCCCGCATCGGCGAAGCTCCCTCCGCCGACGTAGTCGGGGAGCCTTCCTGGGAGGTGGCCGCGGTCGGCACCGCACGCGGTACCGACGTCGGGGGCCTCAACCTGGGCGATGGGCCAGCCGGCGCCACGCTCGACGGTACCGGAGGGGTAGGGCGCAACAGCTCTCCCAGAATCTCTGGGAGAACGGCCCGGAGGCTCTCGTTTAGAGCGGCTGCAGAGAAAGGCTGAGAGGTCGATGCAGGCGTCGACGCCAGAACCTGTTCCGGGCGAGGAGGCTGTTCCGGGCTGTCCAGAGTGGAGCGCATCGACACCTCCTGAACAGAGGGTGAGCGGTCCTCTCGGTGCCGATGCCTGCTGGGTGCCGAATCCCTCGGCGACCCAGAGCTCTCGGTGCCGACGCGGGGAGGAGACCAGTGTCGATGCTTCTTCGACTTCTTCCGAAGCATGTCACCGGAGCTCCCCGGCACCGACGAGGAGGACGTAGAATCCATCCGTCGCTTCCTCGGGGCCGAGACCGAAGAGGGTCGATCCCGGGGGGGCTGTACCGCAGGAGCCCTCAGGGTAGGAGGAGACCCACCCGAAGGCTCACCGCCACCAGCAGGGGAATGGACAGCCCTCACCTGCACTCCTGACGATGCACCTCCGTCCGACGACATCAGCAGACGAAGTCTCGGTACCACCGACGTCGATACAGTCGCCCGATGCCTCGGCGCCGATGCAGAGGTCCGATGCCTCGATGCAGTCGATGGAGCGGCAGCCAAGGAAGATGGTCCGGACGCTGACGACGTCGATGCACTCGATGCCTCCGGTGCCGATGCCGACGAAGAGCCCGAGAACAAAACGTTCCACTGGGCTAATCTCGCTACCTGAGTCCGCCTTTGTAACAGGGAACACAGACTGCAGTTCTGAGGGCGGTGCTGGGCCCCTAGACACTGAAGACACGCAGAGTGCCTATCAGTGAGCGAGATTACCCGGGCGCACTGGGTGCACTTCTTGAAGCCGCTGGAAGGCTTCGATGTCATGGGCGGAAAAATCACGCCGGCGAAATCAAAAGCCGAAATGGCGAAAATTGAAGCACCAAAATTTAGAGGGAGAAAAATCTCGACCGAGGCCAAAAGAGGCCTACCCCGACAACGAAAGAAAACTTACGGGGCAAAAACTAAGAAATACGGGAAGGGCAGAAAACCCGAAAGGGTCTTCCGGAATACTACCGGAGCGCTTCCCGAACTTTTCTCAAGGAAAAAAAGGACAAAAACACGTCGAAAAGGACGCGCGAGGTCGACTCTCTGGGGCACGAACGGCGTAACACGACCGTACCGAGTGCGGACGAAAGAAGACTGGCCGGCTCGAGCCGGTTTCGGGCGGGAAGACGGCCGCGCATGCGCGGTGCGCATGGGCGCGCGAGGACTAGCAAAGGCCTTTGCTAGTAAACTTTCCGATGGAGGGGGCTGCCGAGGACGTCAACCCATCAGTGAGAACAAGCAGCCTGCTTGTCCTCGGAGAAATTAAGTTACAATAAATCACCCGATGAGGATTTGTGAAAAACACAATCTTAAAAATATTAAAAACCCGACATGACCACATTTCAACTAAATTAGCCTGCATCAGAGATGAACCATCATTTAAAACTTAAAATCAATATAATAGCTAAACACAGCATAAAATTGAACTTAACATAGGAAACAACTCCACAAAACCAAAAAGGGAAAAAAGTGCGGGAGAAATCATTAAATCAGTATACTCCTTATTGCCAATAACCAGTCAAATTCAATTTCTCACCTATATCAGCCTTATCAAAACAACTATATATTAAACACTTAGGGCCAGCAATTCTGGCATGACAAATGCAACGAAACCCATTAAATTCCTATTGGGTTTGTTGCATTTGCCATGCCGGAATTGCTAGTGCAACCTTGTAAAAGGAGCCCTCAGTCAGGTAAGAAGACCCAACAGTCTTATAGGAGTTCTTTGCTGAATTTAGGGATAAGCTGAGATATAGTCAACTTGGCATACAGCAGCCATTGAAAAAATAAATAGAACAGATTATATCAACAGAGTCATGCTTCTTTGAAATGTGAGAGGCAGATGAAAATTTAAGAAAAGACAAATAGGAGAATGACATTAGGTGCATGGGTTACCTCCATAGAAATTCGCCGATGTGTTCGATTTCTCAAACATACTCCAGTAGGAGACTGGACTTCATCAGACGACGTCCCTGAAGCTTGATCACTTTCACCATCAGATCCCATTTTCAGGTTTTCATGCACAATATCTACACCAGAAAAGGAAAACACATTAATTCTATTTACTGGATTAGGTCATCAAAATATCACCATGATTGTAGCTAAGATTAAACAGAAATTAGATCTTTACAATACAAAACCAGAAACACAGCCAGAGTCCTAAATACTCCATTTTTTTCCTATATTTTCAACTATACATATGGAAAGTACTTGCTTACAGATTTTCTATTTTCCTGATTTTTAAGCAACACTGCAGTGCTTTGGAGGATTAACATACAGTATAGCTAGACATAATAAAGCAGCTCCAAGTATCAGATGAAATGCCATGCATGAATGTTTACAAATTTAGACAAATCAGTAGTGCCTCGGGTCAGATTCACTATAATTCTTTCACTGTAGACACAGAATGGGAGAAAAGCTTTGGTGCACCAAACCTAAGGTGCATTTATCACATCTGTCATATATTTTGTTGTAGGGATGCTTAAGATGTATCAAGAAGCTTTTCTTTTACCAAACTGCTTAAAGTAAGCTTGGATTTCATGTTTTAGTATTCACAGTCTCATTTTGCAATTCATGCATTATCCAACAAATATATAAAAAACAAAACAAAACAGATATTGCATAAGAAATATCAGATGACCTAGGAAAAAATTAAGCAAGTTGAATAGAATAGATCAAGGACTCTTGTGATTTCCTTTTACTTCTTTCTTTAGTAATCACTAACTACACTGCTGCTTCATTTTGATAGATTCCGCTGCACATATATCTAAAGGGAAAATTAGGTTCTTACCTTGGTAATTTTCTTTCCTTTAGTCATAGCAGATGAATCCATTACGAGTGGGTTGTGTCCATCAACCAGCAGGGGGAGATAGAGAGCACTGAAAAACCATAGTGCCTCATGGCCAGCTAGCTCCATCTGTCTCTTCAGTATTTGAAGCTTCCAAAGCAGTGTTACACCACAAAGCATAATAACGAACTTTCCTCACAGCGGATGAATGCCCCAAAACTGGAGCTATAATTCAAAGGAGGGAATGAACTCATCCTCCTGGAGGGAATGAACTCATCCTCCTGTAACAGAACAAAAGGATCTCACCGTCTGCTGTAAAAGCACGGGACTTTGGCATTTGCACTTCAGACCATAAGATCCGCTATGGGCGTCACCCATTTGGCACAGATCTGCAGGAATACTTCATCTGCAAGTTCCCACTCCGCTGGGAAGATTTGATTCCTGCTTAATCGGCTTGCAAGTTGCTCTGACCTGCAATGTGAGCTGCTGACAGAAACTGCAGATGTAGCTCGGCCCAGTGGCATATTTGAGCGGCCTCTGCGGCCAGTGCTTGACATTGAGTGTACCGCCTTGTCAATTTATGTAGGCCACTGCTGTCGTGTTGTCCGACATCACTCTGACAGTCAATCCTTCCAGGGTCAATTGAAAGGCCAGAAGTGCCTGAAATATCGCTTTCAACTCCAAGCGATTGATGGACCACACCGACTCCTCGGGTGTCCAGAGACCCTGGGCATGCCTTCCCCGGCAATGTGCACCCCAGCCCTTCAGGCTGGCATCTGTTACCACCAGGCACCAATCAGGGAGCGCTAGCGGCATTCCTTGCCGCAGCATGCTGTCTGAGAGCCACCACTCCATACTGAGTCGGGCCGCAGGGAGCCACGTGAGTCTGCATTGGTAATCCTGAGATATTGGAGCCCATCGTTGAAGCAGGGAACACTGCAGAGGTCTCAGGTGTGCTCTCGCCCATGGCACCACTTCTAAGGTGGCCGTCATCGATCCCAACAGCTGGACAATGTCCCAAGCTTGCGGGCGAGGCATCCTCAGGAGCAGACGGACCTGGTTCTGAAGCTTGCACCGCCTTTGCTCGGGTAGGTATACATACCCCGAGGCTGTGTCAAACCGGACCCCCAAATATTCTAGAGATTGAGAGGGGGTCAGGTGACTTCTGGCCATATTGATGACCCAGCCCAGAGACTGCAGTACCGAGACCACTCTGGCTGTAACATGATGACTCTCTTCTGAAGAGTCCGCTCTGATGAGCCAGTCGTCTAGGTACGGGTGAACCCAGATACCCTCTCGCCTGCGAAAGGCAGCTACTACCACCATTACCTTTGAAAAGGTTCGGGGAACTGTGACGAGGCCAAAAGGCAAGGCCTGAAACTGGAAATGTTTTCCCATTACTGCAAACCGCAGAAACCTCTGGTGCGGGGGCCAAATTGGTATGTACAAGTAAGCTTCTTTCAGGTCCAGAGATGTGAGAAACTCTCCTGGCTGTACTGCCGCAATGACGGAGCACAGGGTTTCCATGTGAAAATGCCGCAGTCTCAGAGACTTGTTCACTTCTTTTAAGTCTAGGATTGGCAGAAAAGACCCTCCTTTTCGCGGCACCACAAAATAAATGGAGTAACGGCCAGAGCCGAGCTCGGCGGGAGGCACCCAGCACATCGCCCCTAGATGAATCAAGCCTTTTTAAGGTCTCCTCTACTGCGCCCTTTTGGCGTCAGAACCGCATCGGGACTCCACAAACACGTCTCTTATCAGGGCATTGAATTCTATTCTGTAGCCATCTCTGATCAGGTCCAAGACCCACTGATCTGAGAAAATTTTGGCCCACTCCTTGTGAAAGAGGGAAAGTCGTCCTCCTATAACAGGAAGCGAGGAGAGGGCCGGTGCACCATCATTGAGAGGGTTGCCCTTGAACTCCAGGCCTTGAGCCAGCTGCTGCAGAATGCTTGTCCGAGCGAAAGGAGTTCCTCTGCTGAAAACGGGCACGAGAAGTGAATTAAAAAAAAAAAAAACAGCAGAACACCCCGGGCGGTACATTCGAGCTTCTCTGAAGCGAGGTCTGTAAGAGGAGGGAACCACCTGACCCTTGGAGGAAGGCCGCGGCCTGTCCTCGGGTAAGCGCTGGAGTTTAGCATCCCCCAGGCCTTTAACAATGATCTCCAACTCCTCACCAAATAGAAGGCCTCGAAAGGGCAACTTCACCAAACTTTGCTTAGAGGCCATGTCAGCTGCCCAATGCCTTAGCCACAACAGGTGGCGAGCCGCCACCGCCACAGCCATCTGTTTAGCCGAAGCTCTAACCAGATCATAAAGGGCGTCAGCCAAGAAAGACAAGGCCAACTCCATCCGCGGTGCCACCTCCGCAAGGAGTCTCCGCTTTCCTCTCCAGGCTGTTCCACTGCCTGTTGTAACCAAGCAAGGCAGGCTCGGGCAGCGTAACAGCTGCATGCAGACGCCCGTAAGGATAGGCCTGAAATCTCAAAGGACCGCTTTATAGCTGATTCAAGGCGTCGGTCCTGCATGTCCTTCAGGGCAACTCCTCCTTCAACCGGGAGGGTAGTCCTCTTTGTCACAGCAGTGACTAGGGCATCCACTTTAGGCACAGCTAGGCGCGCCAAATTCTCCTCACTTGGCGGGTATAATTGCCCCATAGTCCTGGCAACTTTCAAAGGCCCCTCGGGGTCAGCCCATTGAGCTGAAATAAGCTCTTGGATGGAGTCATGCAAAGGAAAGGCTCGAGCAGGCTTCTTAGTACTTGTCATCCTCGGATTAGCAGAGGAAAACTCAGCACTCGCAGGATCTTCGATAGAGAGGGCCTGCAGTGCATTAGAAATCAGCGCTGGCAGCTCATTGCGGTGGAAAATCCTCACCACGGAAGGATCATCCGGATCCAGTGGCAATCCTGCACCTTCCTCTGGCTCTCCAGACCACGAGGGCCTGCCAGATCCCTCAGACTCCTCGCATCCCGACCACTGGGGGGGGGGGGGGGGGGTGTGTGTGCGCCACTCTCTGAAGGGGAATCCACCCTTCTGCGCTTGTCCTGCGGCCATCTGTCAGGGGAAAACGCATCTGACGGTAATTCAAGGCCGGGCTCTACTGGAGGGGACACAGGCAGCCGGGCCGATTGAGACCTCTGCGGGAGAACTCTTTTTAACATAAATGCTTTATGCAGCAGTAAAACAAATTCAGGGGATAATGGCTCACCCTGGCCTCCAGGTTCTAGTCCGGGGAAAATGGCTCTCATATTAGCCTCCATTCGAGGCTCCCCTCCAGGCTCACACCCCTCCGCCTCAGCGGGGGTCGCATCATGCTATTCCAAAATGGCACCCGCTGCCAGCTCCACAGAATCGGAAGAAACCTCGCTCGCCATGCTCGGGCCGGCTGATGTCAGAAGAGCACGATTTACAGAGCCCTGCTGCTGATCTCCGCTTGCCACAACGGGAACAGCGTGCTTTACAACCTCCGCAGCCATCGCCGAAAACGGCGGGAAATTCAAAATGGCGGATTCGCACCAAAATCGCCCCAAACGCGGGTCCACCCTGGAGGAGCTCGAAAATTCTCTTACCTCTCTGGATCGAGTCGACAGAGCTCCGATCCGCTGCACAAACTGAAGGAAAGCCTCTTTTCTTGGATCGCAGCGCTACAGCATGAAGCGACTTTTTTTTTTTTTTTTTGACGCTGTGAGGAAAGTTAGAGGCAACAGCGCAAGAGGCAACGTTTTCCATTCCGGAGGATCAGTAGCGTGGGAAAGGCAGTGAAAGGGCGAACCTATGTGCCTGCATCCACAGCGTGGGCAAAGACAGGGACAGGGCTTGCCTATGTGTCTACATCCACATCGGGGGCCGGGTAAGGCAGGGAAAGGGCGTACCTATGTGCCTTTAAAGTGGGCACCATCAGCCACAACACCCCTGCTACAACTGGCAACAGTACAGGAGCCACCCCAGGCAGATTTCTGAAGGAGCTTGAACAAGCTGCATCCACTCTGCTGGGGAGATAGAGAATACTAAAGAGGCAGATGGAGCTAGCTGGCCATGAAGTACTATGGTTTTTCAGTAGTCTATCTCCCCCTGCTGGTTGATGGACACAACTCACTCGTAATGGATTCATCTGCTTGATGACAAGGAACAAATGCTTTAACCTTACCTGGCAGCTAATCTTTAATGCAAAGAAGTGCAGAGTAATACATTTGGGGTACAGAAACCCAAAGGAGCAATATATGATAAAAAGGAAAAGGCTGATATGCATAAACCGGGAGAGAGACCTTCGGATGTTAGAGATGAAAAGGTGATGGCCAAAGCCAGAAGAGGGGCATAATCAGTGAGGAGGAGGAGAACAACAACAACGTAATAATGCCTCTAAACAAGACACTGGTAAAGCCTCACTTGGAGATCTCTCTTGCTAATGACAAGCAGAAAGCTGGAATCTGTACAGAGGAAAGCAACCAAAATGGTAACAGGTCTCCTCCATCAGGAGAAATATAAGGAGAGACTGGAGGTCTTAAACATGTAAACCCTAGAGAGAGGGGTGGGGTGGGGAGGGAGGAGAGATGATAAAGACTTTAAATACCTGAAAGGTATTACAGAACAAAACAAGTCTTGCCCAAATGAGGGGGAAACTCTAAAATTAGACAACATGATTTGAAGCTATGAAGAGGAAATGAATAGCAACATCAGGAAGCATTTCTTCATGGAAAGAATGGTACATACCTGAAATGCCCTCCAAAATGAGGTGGTGGAAGTAAAAACGTTGCTAGAATTAAAAAAGTATTGGGACAAACAGACAAGAGGGTGGAAACCAAGAATAGAAAACCTCAGCATGAACCGCTGAGAAATGTATCCTGTACTTCTCCTAAGCAACCATGGTAAATGTAACCTGCATTGATCAGTAGGTACTGCCCTGGCAACCCTACTGGGCAGACTGAATGGGCCATATTGACCTTTATCTGCTCTCATCCACTGTATAACTATGAGATGCCTGTTTAAAAAAACAAAAAAAGTTTTAAAATAATGCATGTCATCTGAAACCACTTCAGTATACTGAATGTCAAGTACTAGTGAGATAAGGCAGGCACTTTTCTAATCTATACATTCCAGGAATTGCAACGTAAGTATATAAGCACCACCATACTGGGACAGACCAAGGTCCATCAAAGCACTGTAACCTGTTTCCAGCAATCCAGGTCATAAGTACCTGGCAATATCCCAGAAGAGTAAAATAGATTTTGTGCTGCTTATTCCAGGAATAAGCAGTGGATTTTCCCAAGTCAATTTTATTAACGGTTTATGGGCTTTTATTTTAGGAACTTGTAAAACTTTTTAAAAACCTTGCTACCTTAACTTTTAGCTTTTAAGAGCACATCAGGGTGCATTTAAAATGCTTTGTTCAGCTCATAAAGCCTACCATCAAGGAACCCCGTCTTACCTTTCAGTTCACATGATACCTTATACTCCAACTCGGTTCCTTCAATCCTTGGATTCACATCATGCATTGAAACTAATAGACATTCAGCATTTTATTTTCTTGCTCCTCAGCTTTGGAATAGCTTGCAGCCTGAGATACGACTAGAACAATCTAACTCCAAATTTAAAACCCTCCTGAAATCCTTTTATTTTGAGAAAACATTTGAACAGTTACTTTGAGTCTTGTGTGTGCCGGCTCTCTACTGGAAAACATTTTTTTCTCTTTCCCTTAGAACATAAGAATAGCCATACTGGCCAATGGTCCATCTAGATCAGTATCCTGCTTCCAACGGTGGTCAATCCAGGTCATATGTACTTGGCAGAAACCCAATTAATAGCAACAATCCATGCTCCTCTGAGTGGTATGACTGTTTTAACTCTTTTAGCCATTTATTGGCATTCCTTTCCTTGTTAATTTTTAATGTGTTTAACTTTTTTGTAAACTGCATTGATCTGTTGGACAGTTAATTGTAGTACCAAGCCATATCAAGACTAAACAATAAACAGTCTCCGGCAGCAAATTCCAGAGCTTAATAACAAGCTGAGTGAAGAAATATTTTCTCCGATTTGTTTTAAGTATACTACTTAAACTATGTGCCCCTTAGTACTTGTACATTTGGAAACAAACAATTCACATCTACTTGTTCCACGTTATTGAAATTTTTCTCGTCTTTTTACATTTTTTATTTATAAAATCTCAAATATACAATTCAAGCAAAATTACTCTTGTACAATAAAGCTTTCAAAAATTAAAAACAAAAAGAAAAAAAAAAAAAAAAAGGAATTATAAGTAATAAAAGAAATGGGGGGGGGGGGGGGGGGGGGGGGGAAGCTAAAGTCCACAAACAGGATTCCAATATCAACAAAAAGGAGGAAACATTAAGAAAATGTTTGAAGATTATTTAAAGAAAACTTTACTTTTGTCAGAAGATTCTTTTCCAAACATTGTTCGAGATTATTTGCAAAGGAAAAGGAATATTATGAACAGATCAGTAGTGGATATTACGGCTGATTTTCTGGAACAGTCTGCTAACTGAGATGTGGATTTGGCTACATTAGTGGTGACTTTGGCTAATAGTGCTCAAAAGGGCAACCTGTGGAAAATATATTTTCGAAATAGGAATAATTTGTTTCAAGAGAGAAAGATTATGTTTTTCCTGAATGTCTCACAGGAGATCCAGAAGAGTAGGCTGCAGTTTTCGCTAATGTGCCTAGGAGTGACTCACTGGGTGCCTCATACCATCTAAGTTCCCATATAAATGTGTTATGAGATATCAAGCAGTGAAATATTTTTTTTTGGTAGGGAAACCCTCCAATTTGGCATTCTTCTTGGCAACTAGGGTTTTTCTGATATAACCTCCGTCAGTAGACTTGGGGTGGAGTAAAAGAGTATGTTTGAATGCTTTGAGAGTTAGGTTAAATTCACCTTATTGCTGAATGTAAATTTCCTCTTAGGGAACACATGTAACTCCTTTGGGAAGTTTAACAAACTCAAATTAGAACTCCTCATTAAATTGTAATTTTCAAGCTTATATTGAATTGCCGATACCTCATTAATCAAGATATTCTGAACAGCTTGAACCTGAGATAATAGTGAGAAATATACTGACTAGTGTCCATACCTCCCACTTCCTAATCTTTAACTTTGTTGCCAAATGTGAAAGACATGAAACTATAAATAATTCTGGATATATCCAATGGAATTCTTGTGAAAATCCCAGAGACATTACACAATTCAAAATAAGAGTCAGATTTCAAACCACATTGCTGTTCTCCAAATGCTCCCAAGGAAACTGGTTCTGGTAGCTCCCCAGTTGATCGCTCCAATGCGGTTGCGCTTCTAAGTTGTTCCATTTCTCACTGCAGAACTACAGTCTCCCAAGGACCCGCAACCCTCCTAAATCCTTGACACCAGGCAAATTGAGTAAACTAGGCTGCGATGGCAGGGGCCTCAAATCCGGGCTCAAGGAAACGTCCGGACCAAGTGATCTGTGCGGCCCTCTTCCTTTTGGGCTAGATTGCAGCAGGCACTGCTCTGGACATCTTTCTGCTTATTGCCACACCAAAGAAATGAATCTATGGGCTGAAGAGAGTTTAGCTTTGTCCCCCTTTTTGTTTCCCCATCGCAGGAAGCGCCACCAGATCGCCAGCTCAATAGGTATGTGTGCAGTGGTCTGGAGTACAGTCTCATGCCAATTCAGTTTCTTCTATTCTACCTTAAATGATGATACTTACAATGGAGAGGCTGAAAATCACCAGCTCATTTCTGCACCTATTCTATCAAGCTATGTGGCCAAAACCAAATACTATAAAACATTTTTTTCTCTGGGTAACTTGATTCCTAAAGTAAACAGCTAAATTCCAAGTATTTTTTTTATTTGACTCAGCAGCTTCCTCCTACTCTTTAGGCTTCCAAGCTCAGTAAGAAAAACACTATGAGTCTTCCTTTGAGCTCACCAGGATTATCCATCCCCAATTAATTCACTCATTACAACCACCACCTCTAGTTGAGAAGTACAGACCACATTCCCTCTGGAACTTGGCACAAATGCTCTCATGAACTAGTCAGAATGTATCACTGTTGTGTGACAACTGGAGCTCACTAGGGATATGCATTTGTTAATGTACATTTGCTTTGTTAGAATGTCTTAAAAATTTAGTGCACACAATCTATGTAATATGCAGGAACCTACAAATTAACAGATCAATTCAATTAGTGGGCATTAAAAATTTCTAACATGTGAATAATTTTTTATTAAAACAAATGTCAAACAAACAAATCTGAAAACTGGAAATAACCTCAAAAGACTTGAAAACAAGCCGAGTATTTGCCTTGTGCATATTCCTGTTTCCCAGGGTTATTAACTGTGGGAGTCGGGCAGGGGTGTGCTGGTAAATTTTTAACAGGCTCTTTCTCCGGACGTAGCCAGCTCTGCAATTGGAAGGGCCGGGGGGGGGGGGGGGGGAGCAACATTTGCCTCTCTCTCCTCCCTCCCTTTGTGCGGGCACGCTAGACATACCTTTGCTGGCAACCAATAAATGGACTACCACCACTCCCAACGTCTTGCTCTGAGCAGCATGCTGAAACTTCTCACACATGCTGGAGAAGTCGTAGCCTGCTGCTCAGAGCTGGAAACAAGGAGCTGGGAGCAGCAGCAGTCTATTTACTTGGCTGGCAGGGCTCAGCATCCCCACCAGCAAGGTAAAAGAGAATTCAGCAGGGGGCCCAAGCCCACAATTTGGAAGCCAGTTGTTAAAGTAGCCATGGAGGACCCTACTTTAACAACTGGCTCCCAAAATTCTTAAAAACTTAACAACCGGCTCTTGCGAGCCTGCTCCAGCACACCACTGGAGTCGGGTTATTAACTGTGGGAGTCATGGTAGTCCCAAACAAGAAAGATTCAGAAACAAAACCACTCTCTTATGCATAGCAATGCAGAGCACTATCATTAGGCTAGTCCCAACTTTTGAGGCTATTTTAAAACTCTACTGCATAGCAGTATGAGATAGTCCTGGTTTTGCTGGGAACTTAATTATCCATATTTGAACAAACAAGAGGCCCTGAACTGAAATTAAGTAAAATAACTCATATATCACATTAACCTAAAAACAGAAGCTCAAACTACATAATATGGGACTAAAAAAATATTTCTCTGCTAACACAACAAAAAGAGTATCAAGAGCAGTTAACACACATCTCTGTTGTATCCCTGGCCTAGTCTGAAGTTCTCTTCATTGTTAAGATGGCAGGTTCTGTACTTCTTTTTATAACATTCTAATCTTTATGATGTGCACAGGACTTTATGGAACGCGTTACGTTCGATTTGCACGATTGTACACAAAATCATTCACGCAGACGCCCCAATCTACATGCTAAACCTTGTGGACTTGCCTCCCAGAAACGCCATAAGATCATCCTGCAAATTTCTCAATCTGCACGTCCCCAGCTGTAAAGGACTAAAATACAAGCTGATACACGCCACCACCTTCTCCTACATGAGCACGCAGTTATGGAATGCATTACCTACAGCCCTAAAAGCTATTGATGAAATAACTAACTTCCGCAAATCATTGAAGACACATCTCTTTAACAAGGCCTACAAAGAGAACCCATAGCCTTACAAAACTACCTCACTAATCTACCCAGTTATTAAAGTCCACCTTCTATCCTACCTAACATCTCCCTTCTCTCTTCCCTTACCCTAATCTTTGTACAATACTAATTGTATCTGATAACATGGAATGATTATGTCATAACCAAACTCTGAAAGCCACATTGAGCCTGCAAATAGGTGGGAAAATGTGGGATACAAATGCAATAAATAATAATTATAATAATATTACATGCTTGCTTGTTTTCCTCTTTTAAAAAATACGAGACAATAAAATTTTCATTTAAAACACTGTTTCTACGACAACTGAAACGTTACTGTTCCTTTTTTAAGGCAGAAATCTACAAAATCACCTGATACTTAAACAGAAACCTGTATTAATAAAATTTTGAAAAAAAAAAACACACAAAGATGATCAAAATTTACCTAGTCTGCTTCCATTTCTGGGCATGGCCATGAAAGAACCAAGGCTTCCACCTATGACACTGTGTGGTCGCCGCAGTGGGGGTTTCTTGAACGATCCTGTGTACTGGTGAAGGAAGGAGTGCATACTGTGAGATGTTGGAGGCCTGCCATTCTTCACAATGGGTTCTATTAGTCCCAATATGCCCATCCCAATGAATCAGGAGCAATACCAGAATAATGAAGACAGGAGAGGGGAGACAGGGAGAGGGAGAAAAGAGAAAAAAAATAAGTTAAAAAACAGGTGATCTCCATCTACTATATGTAATCACATTTTCTTGTTATCGGGCATACTAAGGAGCACATAAGAATATAATTTCTCTAATGGAAAATTATTACAAGCAGGAGCTGTTAAACACACCAAGAACAAGATTTCATGGTACTAATTATGATTTCCAGTGTCTGAAGTTGTGCCAAAAGACTTAATGAACCATGCACGTTTTGTAGGAATAAAGGTTACAGACCAGAAAATATCAATTAAAATCTTGAATTTCTTAGTTTTCTTTTTTATCCATGTCTTTACCTAATAACGTCTGAGTTCACATGTACTTTCATTGTTTTTTTTTTTTCCAATGAACTTTGGTAACTGATGATTTCCGAGTCTTTAAAGGACATGATGAAACTTCTTTTTAAGCTCCTTTAGTTTCTGGTTTTGTTCTTGTTGTTTTTCCAATAACACGCAAATGAAGAAAGAGAGAAGTCAAAACTCTGATTACTTCAGTGCTTATTCTAGCTAATATTTAAATTGCCTACAATTCTCTTCAACTACCTGTAAACTTTAACTAATACGATGAAGGAAAATATTTTGTGTGTACTGGATTAATTACAGTTCCTTTAATATCAGTACCTTGTTTTAGAATAGTGAAATCAGTTGGCATGGTACTTATATTGGAGTTGTAGAAATCCCTATGAAAATTTCTCCTTTAAGTAAATCGGTGTTTAAGAACAGGAAAAACCCCTTTGAAAGCTGCTCTCTCTGCAGGATAAATGGACAATGCCAGCGAGAGGGGTTGGTAAAGTGGGTGCAGGGATTTCATTATGAAAATTCCCATTTCTTTACCCTACCTACTCTATACCAACAAAGTACACAGGGACAGCATGGACCCTCTGCAAGTGGTTTGCAGGCCCACATGGTTTGAAAACTGGCCTGTTTCTGTGGCCAAAGGATATGTTGGTTTAATAACAGATATCATAGAAGCTATTTTATTCTGGTTAAGTAAGATAGTGTTTAGAACGTTGCTTCCTCTAAGCTGTGTGGACCAGCAACATCCTTCTCCTTGCCTGGTGTCATTTCTTGGTTTGAATTCCACAAGATGGAGTCCCATACAGTTCAAACTGGGAAATGTGGCACCAGGTGAGGATATAAGTTTTGGTGGTTCCTACTGCAGCTTATAGGAAATATTGGTTTAGAGATACCATTTGTGAATAGGAAAAGAAGATGAAGAGATGGCACCAAAAAGTTATACTTTAAATGGTATATATGCCAACTTGAATAATAAAAGAAATGGGGTCTCGAGTGATTAGTCGCAATTAGAAGATGAGGAAAAGGTCCTAAGAACTTGTTGAAGAAGTTACCTCCGAATGTCAACTTTCAGGTAGTTTCATCCTTAAATCTAATTTATAATGACCCTTTATTTCACACACCATTTGTAATGTTTTGATAAGATGAAAACAAGGGGTAAGAGAAGCACCTCAATTTCCTCAGATATGATAATATTTGGAGTGGCAAAGTTGATGGGGCTTTTGAAATCTCTAAACAAATACTTTATATTAGGGTTAAATAATAATTGAAAACTAAAGGGTAAATCGATGATTCTGGCTCTTACTGACTGACTAGTTTACTATTTCTTCTGTTAGTACAGCTAATTTAAGGACACAAATTAAAAGAACCCCAAAACAGCCTGCCATGATCAACCTGGCTTCTCACCATTTCCATCTCTAGTATCCTGAACAACCCAAGCTAATAGCTGATAATAAAACTGCTGCTTTATTGAAAGGTAGCATGCATATTTAGATACCTGAGTTAATTTTGGAAATTTGATTCTGTTTGCTATATCCTCAGCTAGCCCAATTTCATCGTGCCCACTATAGTCTCAATGAGGATGGCTTGTTGTAGCTCTCTATTGGGTCATACGAACAGCATATTTTTTTTAATGGATTACATGAAAATCTAGCAGGTTGGGGTATTTAAATACTGGAGCTGCTTACTCCTGTTCTAGAGAATATAAGAACATAAGCTTTGTCATACTGGGTCAGACCAATGGTCCATCTAGCCCTGAATCCTGTTTCCAACAGTGGCCAATCCAGATCACGTGCCCGGCAGAAACCCAAATAGTAGCAACAATCCATGCTACCAATCCCAGGGCAAGCAGTGGCTTCCCCCATGTCTACCTCAATAGAAGATTATGGACTTTTCCTCCAGGAACTTGTCCAACCTCTTTTTTTTTAACCCATATATGCTACTGCTGTTATCATATGGTCCGGCAACGAGTTCCAGAGCTTAACTATCCTTTGAGTAAAAAAAATATTTCCTTCTATTTGTTTAAAAAGTGTTTCCATGTAATTTCAAATCGAATGTCCCCTGGTCTTTGAAAGAGTGAAAAATTGATTCACTTCTACCCGTTCTACACCACTCAGGATTTTGTAGACCTCAATCATATCCCGCCTCAGCCATCTTTTTTTTCAAGTCGAAGCTCGAAGCTCTTTAGACATTCCCCTGCGGTACTGCCCACCTAGTGTGCCCTCTCCCATCATTGCTGGATTTAACTTGGTGTCCTTATCCACTGGGGTCTCCCATTCTGCTTGTGCTTCCAGTTTCTTGTTTTATGCTGCATTATTCAAATCACACAATCATGTTCCTCCCATGTCAGACAGGTTAAGTGAGGGAAGTCACTTGGTAATGAATAGTAGAACATGACATTTGCTCTCCCAAGTACTCCTGGCTCAGGTACTCTCCCCTACTAAAATATAATATGAACTAGTCAAAGTACTAACTGCATCAAACTATATATACACAGAAGACTTACATAACATATCAAAGTACGAAAAGGTAACCCCGTTATTCCTCACATTGCACTGGCTCCCAATGAGGGGGCACAATTAATGTTTAAAACATGTACCCTTATTTTTAAAATTTTGTTTGGAATGGCACCAGATTATATGATGGACTTAATCGATCTATCAAGGAGGGATGCAGATCCAAAAACAAGAGAGACTATTTGCGTCTCCATCTCCCTAGCTACAAAAACGTGGTACATAAGTCAATTCACACAGCAAATCTAAACTATCTGGGGTCTAAATGGTGGAACCTAATTCCCAAGGAAATAAGAGGTATCAATAATTATCTACTATTTCGTAAAAACCTAAAAACTTATCTTCACAAAATTTTTTTAAATTAAGAGTTCAAGAGATTGAGGTTATATCTTTGTGAATGCAATCTTATCATTAAATGTAACTGTGTAGAATCTTTACAAAAGTAATCCTGTTTGTTAACTGTAAGCCACATTGAACAAATTAATTTTTGGAAAATATGGAATATAAGAAAACACAAATAAATATCTTGACACAGAGAGCAATTTGTACTTTTGTGGCAAGAGGGGGTTGCAGGAGGCTCATGCTACAAAATGGCTTCTTTTCCAATATCTCTTTAAAAAAAATAAAATCATACCATGCACACACATGCTATCCATGACTCCCTATAGTCCTGCAAACACCACCAGGAAATTTTCCTGCTGAAAATCAAATTACTGCAAGGCTGGTGGGTGGAGCTAGAGTTGGCTGGGAGGGCTACAACTAGAGTACCGCTGGACCACAAGGTATATTGTGTCTGAGGGGGTGTCCAGGGGGCTAGGGTTGGTTGGGGGAGGCACTAGGCCACCAGGGCGAGAGGAGCCTTAGCCATTGGGGGGTGGGGATGGGGTCCGGGGGGTCATTGGACCCCCCAGGACTAATGGGGTGGGGAGGAGGAAAGAGAGGAGCATTAACACTAATGTCAGCTCTGAGCCGGCGTAGGTTTAAGGCGGTATACCGCCCGTACGATCAGAGCGAAGTGCATGCTTGTCGTTTGCCGAGCCAGACCCCTCTGATAATTCTGCGCTGTTAAATGCAGGCGCTAGTCCGGCGGCAGTGGCCTCTAGCACCCACTTTTACCTTTGATCATCAGGGCCCAAGTTACTGCATAAGCACCATCTTTATATGAAAAATAAAGGGACTGCACAACAGATTTTTTACGTGGCTACCCTGTAGGACACTTTGTTTTGATATGTTTCTTGTATTCCGTATATGCCTTCAAGGAAGTTCAACGCAGATCACATTTAAGAAACTGAAACAATAAGCAGGAATTACAAAAAAAAAAAGCAGTTAAATAAAAGCGTAAGAGTAGACGAAAATTTAGAAGAATAAGCCTTACTGAACAAGAATGTTCTTAGTTTTTTTCCTAAAAAGTCTAAAGTCAGATATGTCTAATATGTCTGGGAAGTTCTTTCCACAGTTTGGCAGCTTGATAAGCAAATGATGAATTAGTCAAACACTTCGACTTCATACCTCTTGAGTTAGGAAAACTAAAATAGTAAGTTTTAGGCAAAAAATAAGTAATATTTTCAGAGAATCAGAAAAAAAATACAACTACGAAGGTGTCGAGCCATGCAAAATCCTATATGAAATACAATAAAATATAAACAGTACCCTACTTTCAAAAGGGAGCCAAAGTAAATGGATCAGATATGGTGAAACATGATCAGTATTAACTAATGAAAAAAATCAATCTAACAGCTGTGTTTTGAATAGTTCTCAGTTTTTGCAAAATAGAATTGGGACCAGCAACAAAAGTCAAATTAAAATAATCAATTTGAGAAAATATAAGACTCTGAACAAGAAGTTGAAAAGAATATTCTCATAAATATTTACGTATCCCATGTAGCTTTCTCATTACTATAAAAGTTTTTTTGATGAGCAAATGGGTATAAGCATCAAAGGATAACATACCATCAGATTCTAATTTCAGAAACAAATTTATATTCCTTAGTATTTTAATGAAGGTGTCCTGCAAAGGAATTATATTTATTTCTTATTAAAAGAAATTTGGTATTATCAATATTTAATTTTAAAAAATGCTTTTGCATCCATTCCTCAACTACATTTATACTAACAGAAATAATTGATTTTGACTGTTCCAGTAGAGAAGGAATGGGAATAAGAATAGTAATATTATCTACAAAGATGAAAGTTTGCAGACCAGCCTGTTCTAACAAAAGCCTAAAGAAGACAGGAACACATTAAATAAAAAGGGGGAGAGTGGGGATCCCTGAGGTATTCCATATACAAAACCAGACACTGATATAGGAGAGTGAAAGTGTGCATGGGGAAGTGAATACTACCTTAAATTTTGTTGATTACCAGTGTTTGAAAAAAAAATATTATAGCATGATTATGACATGTAGTAAAAAAAAAAACCCAAGAAACTAAGAGAAATCAGACGGGTTGTTAGAGAATGACACGGGGACAAAAATTGTCTCCGTGGGTTCTGTCTCCATCCTGTCTCCGCAGGCCCTTGTCTCCATCTCTGCCCTGTCCCATCCCCGTAGGCTCCGTTCTCATTGCAGAAGCCTCGAACAATTATGATTTTATATTTAAATCTTTTTATTAAAGTATAAAAAGGAACAATATGTTGTGCAACTGTTGTGTATAAATTACAAACAGAAAACAATAAGAACTAGAAGCTATAATAACCCTTCCACCTCCACCACCACCCTCTTCCCTTCCAACCCCAACAATAGCTGACTTCTACCCCAAGGAATCCTAATCTACCCCGTTAAATTGCCCAGGGGTACAAATTACAACCCTTCTGTATGCCCTAGAGGGGAGAAATATGCCCTATGAAGAACTGTTATGATTTTTTAATCTGTGGATGAATAAGAAGTAATCAGCAATCTCAGGATTCAGTCTAGCTCTCCTGTCTTTCACAGTCCCTCCTGCAATAGAAGATGTGCTGGTAGCAGGATGTACAGAATCCCACATGCAAAGTTTGCTAGCTGTGGCAAGCAAGTTTGCTTGTTTTTCCAAAAAATCAAAATATTGTCGTCTGCATCAATTAAACAAACAGTCCAGTTCATTAACAGGCTTCAAAGCAGAAAGTGACACGGGGACGAAGTTTGTTCCTGTCCTCATGGGCTCTTTCCCTATCCCCACCCCCATCCCCGCAGTTACTGCAGGTTCCCATCCCCGTGTCATTCTCTAGTCGGTATTAACAAGTAACATAGCAAGTGACGGCAGGTAACGACCTGAATGGTCCATCCAGTTTGACCAACAGTTACATTCATTATTATCAATTCAATATTAAATCATCAATGCACGTGATATTATATACTTGACCATAGTCTTTCTTTGATGCTGGGGCATAGATCGTAGAAGTCCACCTGGCTCTGTCCTTATGTTCCAACTACTGGAGTTGCCGTCAAAGCCCACTCCAGTCTATCTGAATCCGTCTTGTCATTTGCAGGACACAGACCCTAAAAGTCTGCCCAGCACTGTCCTCACATCCCAAACCACTGGATTTTCCATTGAAGCTCTCCCCAGCCCACCCTACAACCAGATTGCTATATGGGGGATTCAGACCTTACAAGCCAGCCCAGCACCAGCCTTAACTGATATAGCTAGAGTTGCCATCTAAGCATAACTTGACATGCAAACACATATAAAACCCTTTAAGTTGCAAAAAGAAAAATAGATGGGGATGGAGAACAGCAGCCTGCCTAATTTTCTAAATTAGAGATTCTCTGTGTTCATCCCACACCCTTTTTGAATTCTGCCACAGCTTTTTTCAGGCATCAACCACCCCCTCTATAAAAAATGTTTTCTGACATTATTCCTGCGTCTACACCCCACAACCTCAATTCATGTCCTCTAGTTTTATATTAATACCTTTCAAGTATTTAAATGTCTGTATCATATCTCCCCTGTCCCTCCTTTCCTCTAGGGTATATATATATTCAGGTCTTCCAATCATATCATTTTTGTCACCTTCCTCTGGACCGCTTCAAGTCTTCTTACATCTTTAGCAAGATACAGCATCCAAAGGAGAGACATTAATAACATTTTGTCTCCCTTCAAGTAATTGACAGTCTTGGGTCCCATCTTCCCCCTTTTCTCCCATAAACATCAAAGTTACAATATTAAATTATGGCTTCAGTACTATCTCACTTGTAAAGGATAATGAAATGGACTGATATCGGGCCTTAAGCTGCTTAAAATAAACAAAACACAAGCTACAAAAGAACACAAATTCATACATGTTCTACTGTATTAGCGGCCTGAAGTCAAAAACATATGTGAACATGCTTCTGATCAAACAAAGATATGAAAAAGGGAGATTAAGAGATTGCTATTTGAGACCTTGGGTCATAAAACTTAGTTAAGTAATTCAAAAGTAGAATCACAGTTGAGCAGTTTTTCAGAGAACTATATCCAGGTTAATTAGTTAAAGATTTCTAAAAATGGTCTGCACTGATACAGGCCTTGCATTTTTTTCCAGCACAGATGCCTGCTTCATTGTCTGAATGAAGGAAGCAAAGGCAACCACCTGCTGTTCTGGAGATAGGAAAGCAGTATTTAATTTTATTTCTAATTTTAGATCAAAATGACAACTATAGTCAGGCTGCTATTCTCCATCCCCTCTTATTTTTCTTTTTGCAATGACATAGTTAAGGCAAATTACATTAGAATTTCTCTTTCATGATAGGGATAAGCGAGATGTTACTTAGGAAAAAAGAACATTTGTGAGGATTCTTAAATCATACGAACAGTTTCAAATGCAATTTGAAAACGCATCTGCAATAGTGATCCAAGATGAAATGTATTACAAGTGGTTTGAGAATAGAAGTGACATGACAGCCATGATGGCTGCCTGGAAAGTGATCCCCCTTCAATAAAAAAAATCAGCTCTCTATTGAAACTATTTCATCCTCTAAATAGATGATTTTAAGGAGAAAGCCCACCCTGATGATGCATAAAGCAAAACTTGATGAAACGAAAGAAGCCACAAAGACGCACAATGGGTAGCAAAGGATGCATCCAGCCTTGCCTATGCCTGGGCTCAACTGACAAGATTCCTCGCAAGAGAGTCAAAGTGATGTGGACCAGATTTCAGGATCTTAGCCTAGATTTTAAAAACATGCTTCAAAGAGATGCAGCAGGAAATCAAAGTAAAGGAAAATGAAATTCTAAACCTGAGGATATTCACAGTGACTTCAGAGGGTTTTTTTTTTTTTTTAGGGTGGGGGAGGGCTGGGTTGAGGAGCTCAACACACATGTAGAAAGGGAAAGGGAAATGGGACTTGATACACCACCTTTCTGAGGTTTTTTGCAACTACATTCAAAGCGGTTTACATATATTCAGGTACTTATTTTGTACAATTGAGGGTTAAGTGACTTGCCCAGGGTCACAAGGAGCTGCAGTGGGAATAGAACTCAGTTCCCCAGGATCAAAGTCCACTGCACTAACCACTAGGCTACTCCTCCACTCATTCCACCAATAAGAACCAACCTCATCAGTGATGTCACAGTGGCTTGATTGCCCGATACTTGGCTCACTTCTGATATTGTGATGTCATAAGGGACAGAGAGAAAGGGAAATGGGACTTGATGTACCGCCTTTCTGAGGTTTTTGCAACTACATTCAAAGTGGTTTACATACATTCAGGTACTTAGGGGCAATGGAGGGTTAAGTGACTGGCCCAGAGTCACAAGGAGCTGCAGTGGGAATAGAACTCAGTTCCCCAGGATCAAAGTCCACTGCACTAACCACTAGGCTACTCCTCCACTCAAAGACCTGGAAGAAACCTTACTGATATTTGCTCTCCTGCTGATAACCTGACATTATAAAGTGGTATATTTTTCTTGAAAAAAATAAATCAACACCTTCTTTATATGTTGTTGTGAATCCAGAACAACCAAAAGGGTTGCCCTCTTAGATATCAAGTCCTGGGAGGGGTCCCAATGCACTGTGTGGGCATGCACCAGTTCACCTGAGATACCTCTTCCTCCCCCTTAAGTAATTGCTGACACAGCCCCTACACAATTATCGGCACATCTTCCTGGGCTTTACAGTGAGACTTCCCTGAAGCGCACGTTCTTCCTCCTATCCCAGTTTTCAGTGCCATCTAGTTTATACAGTAATTCCTAATTTTGGGGTCAACCTGTTATGTTTCCTGAAGTGGCAAACCCAACACAATTAAGAAGGAAAACGTTCATGCATTTAAGGCCTAAGGTTTTGGCTGTAGGGGCCACACTTTTCCCGAAGCTTCCCTGTAAAGTACTTACTTGCTTCTATCTTAAATTTTTCTCAATCCTACACAATTAGAGAATTTCTTGATGGATAAGCCTTTGCAAGATTCTGATAATGTGGGTAATAGTAAAGCAAATGAGAATGTCAAACAATAGGAATCTAAAGGTATGATTTTGTTCCTGTTTTCTAGTTTTTGATCTTTCCTTGATCTCCATCAAATCTCCACAATGTGGGCTGTAATTTTTTCCTTAATTTATGTATGAAATTTTATGTTTTTTCTTTGATAATATTGAAGAGCTCCTTTTACAAAGCAGTGCTACCAATCAGCGTGCACTGAATGTGAAGAAGCTTATGGGAACTGAATGGGCTGTTTCGCATTCAGCGTGCTAATCGGTAGTGGCGCTTTATAAAAGGAGCCCTTAATTTGCAAAAAAAAAAAAAAAATGCAGTGCTCAAATTCAAAAACTGGAGCTGTTGCATAAAGCCTCAGGTTCTAAACAGAAGGAAATAACTTAACTTCGATAGTCTCAGCAGTGACGAGATAGACTTCAAACTTACTAGTTAAAACAGACATTATGAAAAAAAATTATAAAGTAGATTGCTAGCGTACTGCGTGACGAAGGCTCAGGAGGAAAGAACAATAAGTAAGAATAAAGACAAGAATACAGAATTGTTGATGCAGACCCCATTAATTAGAAAAAGGTTTAGGACCATACTTGTGAATTAGAGATTAAAAGGTAGGACACCGACTTGAGAGCAGTTGTGTCAATTTTTGAGATAAGAACTGGCACAACTACTCTCTAGATAAGAGTCAGTGTCCTCTCTCAATCACTGGTGCAGCTGTCTGTAAATCACAAGTCAGCTGCTGCCGTGGCCTTCCTCTTCTGAGCAGGGACCGTCCTTAGTTATTAATTTGTACAGCACTGCGTAACCCTAGTAGCGCTCTAGAAAAGTCAAGTAGTAGTAGTCTCCAGCAAAGTGCAATTAGTATGGTACCCAAATCTTTTGCTATTCTCAGTCTTGCAAGACCACCACAGGACTGCAGCATCTCATTGCCATTCTGTCAGAACTACGCGTTGCAAGCAAGTTGTGGCAGCAGCTGAATATGAATCACGGTTCCACCTCACACAGGCTCAAGATAATCTGTGCAGAAACTATTAAATTCTGCAATGCATAGTTGCGGGCAATTCCTCCAGAATTACAGACTGTCTAAACCTGGAGCTCTCTCCATGTGTAAAGATTTAATAGCCCCCAAACTTCAGTAGGCATTTCTAGTTCATTTGTCAGTCGATGCTCTTGAGATTAGGTAGACTTTTAACACCTACTGAAGTTCTAGAGGATACTAAATCTTTATGCAAACAATTTCTCCATATCATAGAGCAGTGGCTCCCAAACCTGGTCCTGAAGGAACCCCAGCAGGTCAGGTTTTCAGTATATCTACAATGAATATTCATGAGATAGATTAGCATGCAGTGGAGGCAATGCATGCAAATCTCTCTCATGAATATTCATTGTGGGTATCCTGAAAATCTGACTGGCTGGGGTGCCTCCAGGACCAGGTTTGGGAACCACTGTCATTGAGTAATCACTCTAACTGGATGTATTAGAACTCACTGGTACTGAATGGGTAAATCAGAAATTGGTCTTTATTGTCCAATCAGGTGCAAGGCAGAACCAGGTTAGAAAGATAGATGCTGGCCAGGAAATTTGTTTACCAGGTTCAGGCCTTCTTTATTGAAACATTATTTCTTCTTCAAGGTGGCCACACTAAGCACAAATACTACATTTCCTGTGATATCAGCATGCTTATGAATGAAGAATAATGTTGAGCTTTATCTTACAATTCTGTCAGTAGCCTTTAGTGCCAAAGCTAAATCCTTCTTTGGGTGGGTATTAATATCCAATCCTGGTGGTTTTTATTAAATGCTTGCCCTCAAGGAAGAGGGAGAATTGTTTCCTCTTCTCCTTTTTCATTTTCTCTATCTGCGCATAGACTCGCCAGTTACAGTGGGGTATAGAGAACAAAATTTGCTCACCCTACTGGCAGAGGCCACAGAGTTGTGGCGAGCCTAAGGCCTGGGACTGCAAGGACAAAAATCCCTCCAGACTCAATCAGAATAAAGGTCCATAGACTGCTCCCTGAGAGCTGATACCTGCCAAGGGGCTTGACAACAGGGCCAGAGGCCACAGACTATGCCCTCGGAAGTCAGGCCTCCTGAAGAATCCTGCTGAAAGGGAAAGGGGATCAGATTTGATATACTGCCTTTCTGTGGTTACAATCAAAGCGGTTTACATATTATATACAGGTACTTGTTTTGTACCTGGGACAATGGAGTGTTAAGTGATTTGCCCAGAGTCACAAGGTGCTGCGGTGGGAATCGAACCGAGTTCCCCAGGTTCTCAGGCAGCTGCACTAACTATTAGCTACTCCACTACACACCAGTCCAACCTGCACCATCTGCTGAAGACAGAGAAATACTGACAAGTTCCTGATTGTATCACTTCTTATATTAGCTTCTCTGCCTCCATCTGCTGGTAGGGTGGTATAACCCATCAATCTGGATTGGTCTAGAACAGGGATTCTCAACCTAGTCCTTGGGACACACCAAGCCAGGATACCCACAATTAATATGCATGAGATTGATTTGCATGCACTGCCTCTGTTATATGCAAATCTATCTCATGCATATTCACTGTGGATATCCTGAAAACCTGACTGGCTATGTATGTCCCAAAGGACTAGGTTGAGAACCCCAGGTCTAGAAGGATGAAAAGGAAGTAGCAATTTCAAAAAAGGCATTACTTATACCTGTATGCCAGTAGAACACAGAGATTTGAGGACGTATACTCTGACCACAGTTTAGACAGACCTTCAAGATATCTGTATATTTTAGGCGGCAATATATGTATAATCTCAGAAAATTTCCTCATTGGTGTCCACTAACTTCGTTTGGGCCTGCGCTTGGAAACAAAGTTTGGAGGTGGGAGAGGGGAGGCATGGAAATATGCCAACATGTCAGGTGTTTAAAGTTACCTCTCTTTGCCAAACATTTGAACTTCAGAGCTTGGCTTTAATCATTTCTTCACAGATGTTGTACAAGTATACAAATTATGCCACTTTTATACATACGTGGCAAAATTGCCATTTAAAACATTCACGTTGATTTAAACATGTACATTTGCTTTCTACATGTTCAAACAGCACAGAATTCTTCTAAAATAGCTATCCCAGTATGTTTATGATTCTGTATTGCTAAACTGGATTCTTACAACAAATTACTTTCTTATGCATTATTCTTTGTTATGTATTCTATACTGTTTATTGTAACCCACATTGAACTCAAACTTGTTTGGGATAATGTGGGATATAAATGTCACAAATAAATAAATAAAAACTGCCTCCACAATATCTATGTTTAAAGAAGAATCAGCTGATAAATGCAGAGCATCACTGTGGTATGCTTCTATTTCATAAACTGCAGGTGCAGCATTGCTATAAACTTCGCATCCGATTTCAAAGCAGAGAAAACACAATTATTGCTGTCACAAGACTAAGCCGTAAGTCCACAGTAGTTCAGTTTGTTTATTCAACTGGAATACCACACACAAAATTACAACAGAAAAAGAAGTCAGAATATCAAAAATTCTTATCAAACTCACTGACCAGTTTACAGTATAAAACTTAGGTGCCAATGTATATGATTGGAAAAAGACCAGTATACCTAGGACTCGTAGCAATATACTTTTCTGTAAAGCTGCTTTAACATCCCATTTATAATCACAGGCCCACATTTAACTGTCTCCATGTTCCACGCCATATCATTTTTTGTTTTATTGTTTCTTATTGAAGTTTCCAAAGTAACCATCCATGGACTCCACACTATCATTTTTATTTGCATACTAGAAATAATAAAAATATTTAAATGGAATAAGATGACTGTTAAATGCAGGCCTATAAGTTTTTATTTTTTCCAAATCAAAAGTTGGAAAAAAAACCAAAAAAAGATTGAAAAATGTCTGTCTGTCGGTGCAAATAAAGGTCTGAAACTTAACAGGATTAAACTTGCCATGTGAGAAAAACAAATAAAATGGCATTTGCTGGGTCTAGTTACTGGGGTAGGGCCATTTGCTGAATAGAAAATAGGGAAAGGTAATTTGAAAGAAGGAATTCCTTAACTGCTATGTTTCCCTTGTATGTAAGTTTTTATGCTACAGAAGCTGGAGTTTCTTCTCCCATAGAAATACTTTGGGCCATTTGGTTGGTGGTGGTGGTGGGGCTTATTTCTGAGGACCCCTCCCCTCCAACCTGTGATTTGGTCCTTTTGAGCCAGCTTAAAAGGACCAAATCACAGGTTGGAGGGGAGGGGTCCTCAGAAATAAGCCCCACCACCACCACCAACCAAATGGCCCAAAGTATTTCTATGGGAGAAGAAACTCCAGCTTCTGTAGCATAAAAACTTACATACAAGGGAAACATAGCAGTTAAGGAATTCCTTCTTTCAAATTACCTTTCCCTATTTTCTATTCAGCAAACGGCCCTACCCCAGTAACTAGACCCATGTAACTTGCCTTGCCATCTCCCAAATTTCCCCACCACCCAAAAAAGGCCCCTGCAAACTACCACTCCAAACACTACTCCACAGAGGCTGCACCACCATGTAAACTGCTTCAATTCCCAAAATGCTTCAAAGTAGCCCCTTCTCAAATTACCCCTCCCCCACCCGGATATACTTCACCACCCTGCAAGTTGTGCTCCCCCCCCCCCCCCCCCAAAAAAAAAAAAACACAACCCTGCAAACTGCCTCCACCCAGAAAAGCTAACTTTTCCAACACACATGCAACTGCCCCAATGCACACACACATACAATTTCACTGTTTGGCATGACAAGTACTGCACTAACAAAAAAGCTTTTTAGTACGAAAGGGGTTTGTATGAGCAGGTTTCAGGAACAGCCGTTAAGGCGCCATGGTTCCTTCTCTGGCTAATCTGTTCACAGGTAATTTTGAAAAGAACTGGATAAAACAAACATTCTCTTGTTTCCAACCAGATTAAAATGGGGGTACATTTCACTGATGATAATTTCTTGTTATGGGACTGAAACTTGCTTTTTGCAATTGCTTAATTCTTGTCATCCAGCTATTCAATTTTCTATGCAGTTTGACTTTGTCTCTGTTACATTTTTGGAAAGATGACCAGTTGATTACCAAGCTTTACAAAAAAAAAAAAAAGAAAAAGAGACAGAGGAACTCATTATTACATTATACAAGTTTATTTTTTATGTTTACAACCCCTAAACATTTGAATGATCATTTACCAATATGGGAAAATTAGGTTCTTACCATGATAATTTTCTTTCCTTTAGTCATAGCAGATGAAGCCATTACGTATGGGTTGTGTCCATCAACCAGCAGGGGGAGATAGAGAGCACTCAACTTTTCACAGTGCCTCATGGCCAGCTAGCTCCACTGCCTCTTCAGTATTTGAAGTTTCCAAAGCAGTATGGCAAACCGCAATGGGAATAACATGAACTTTCCTCACAGCGAACGATGGCCCCTTAACAAGGGCATGAACTCAAAAAAGGAGGGAATGAACTCATCCTCCTGGAGGGAATAAACTCGTCCACAACTTTGTATAAACGGAGGGAATAAACTCGTCCACAACTTTGTATAAACGGAGGGAATAAACTCATCCTCCCAAAACATGAACTGGAGGGAATGAACTCATCCTCCTATAACTGTAACAAGAATCCTGAAGACTGTTTTCAGACTCCCCAAGGAAGGAATATAGCTTCAGGAAACAAGAACAGCACCTGAAATCAGAATCACTGCAATACAGACAATCATACAGGGAGGGCTCATGGCTTCATCTGCTATGACTAAAGGAAAGAAAATTACCAAGGTAAGAACCTAATTTTCTCTTCCTTGTCATCAAGCAGATGAAGCCATTACGTATGGGATGTAACAAAGCAATCCCTAAATAGGGTGGGAACAAGCCACACCACGCCCTAGCACCTGTGCTCCAAAACGCGCATCCCTCCTGGCAGCCACATCCAGCCTGTAATGTCGGGCGAAAGAGAGCTTAGAAGCCCATGTTGTAGCACTGCAAATCTCATGAAGAGAGAGTGCTCCAGTTTCCGCCCAGGAAGAGGAAATCGCTCTTGTGGAATGTGCCTTAAAGGCTTCAGGCGGAGCCCGGCCAGACAGCAGATATGCTGAAAAGATAGCTTCTTTGAGCCAACGGGCAATAGTGGCTTTAGACGCTGAAGACCCTCTGCGAGGACCTGCAAACAGCACAAAAAGATGATCAGAGGTCCTGAAAGAATTTGTAATTCGCAGATACTGCAACAGAGTCCTGTGCACATCCAAAAGGTGCAACTGCCCAAATGAATCTGGAAACTCCTCCTCAACAAAGAAGGGAAGAAAAACAGGCTGGTTTAGGTGAAACGCTGAAACCACCTTAGGCATGAAGGAAGGCACAGTCCGAACCGTGACCCCTGACTCTGAGAATTGCAGAAAAGGGTCTCTACAGGACAGCGCCTGGAGCTCTGACACTCGTCTCGCCGAGGTAATGGCCACTAAAAAGACGGCCTTCAGTGTCAAATCTTTCTCTGAAGCATGCCGAAGAGGTTCAAAGGGAGCCCCCTGAAGGGCCTTCAATACTAACCCCAGGTTCCAAGCTGGACAAGGTGCCCGTACGGGAGAACGGAACCGAAGCACCCCTCTAAGAAACCGTGCCACATCTGGATGAGCAGCTAAGGACACGCCTTCAACCTTGCCACGCAGGGAGGCCAATGCTGCCACTTGCACCCGCAGGGAATTATAGGCCAAGCCTTTGTGTACACCATCCTGCAAAAAGTCCAGAATCGGCGAGACAGGAGCCCGCAACGGAGAAAGCGCTCTTGAAACACACCAGACTTCAAACTGGCGCCAAATCCTGGCATAAGCCACGGAAGTGGAGCGCTGACGGGCCTGCAGGAGAGTGGAAATTACCTTATTTGAGTAACCTTTATCTCTCAATTGCGCCCTCTCAATCGCCATGCCATAAGACCAAAGCGGCAGGCGTCCTCCATGGCCATCGGACCCTGTGACAACAGGTTCGGAACCAGAGGTAATGGAAAGGGAGCCTCCAACAGCATCTGTCGGAGGTCCGCATACCAAGGCCTCCTGGGCCAATACGGGGCAATGAGCACCACTTCTCCTGGATGCAGCCGAATCCGCAGGAGCACTCGCCCTATCAAGGGCCACGGAGGGAAGACATACAGCAAGCCCAGGGGCCAGGGTTGAGCCAAGGCATCCAACCCGGCAGAGCGAGGATCCCTCCGTCTGCTGAAGAAGCACGGGACTTTGGCATTGGAACTGGTCGCCATAAGATCCATCACTGGCTTGCCCCATTTGGCACATATCTGTAGGAATACATCGTCTGCTAGTTCCCACTCCGCTGGATCGATCTGATGCCTGCTTAGATAGTCGGCTTGCACGTTGCTCTGACCTGCAATGTGAGCTGCTGACAGGGACTGTAGATGCAGCTCGGCCCAGTGGCAAATTTGTTCAGCCTGCGCGGCTAGAGCTCTGCACCGAGTGCCGCCTTGTCGATTTATGTAGGCCACTGCTGTTGTGTTGTCCGACATCACTCGGACAGCCAATCCTTCCAGGGTCACTTGAAAGGCCAGAAGAGCCAGAAACACCGCTTTCAACTCCAGGTGGTTGATAGACCACTCAGACTCGTCGGGCATCCACAGACCCTGGGCATGCTTCCCCTGGCAATGTGCGCCCCAGCCCTTCAGGCTGGCATCTGTCACCACTAGGCACCAATCGGGGAGCGCCAGCGGCATTCCCCGCCGCAACATGCTGTCCGAGAGCTACCACTCCATACTGAGGCGGGCCGCAGGGAGCCAAGAAAGTCTGCACTGATAATCCTGAGATACTGGAAACCATCGTTGAAGTAGAGAATACTGTAGAGGTCACAGGTGTGCTCTCGCCCATGGCACCACTTCCAAGATGGCCGTCATCGATCCCAGCAGCTGGACAATGTTCCAAGCTCGCGGGTGGGGCATCCTCAGGAGCAGACGGACCTGATTCTGAAGCTTGCACCGCCTTAGCTCTGGAAAAAACACATAGCCCGAGGCTGTGTCGAACCTGGCCCCCAAATATTCTAGAGATTGCGAGGGGGTTAGGTAACGTTTGGCCATATTGACGACCCAGCCCAGAGATTGAAGTACTGAGACCACTCTGGCTGTAGCTTGATAGCTCTCTGTTACAGAGTCTGCTCTGATGAGCCAGTCGTCTAGGTACGGGTGAACCCTGATACCTTTTCGCCTGAGCAAAGCAGCTTCGAAAAGGTTCGGGGAGCTGTGGCGAGGCCAAAAGGCAAAGCCCGGAACTGGAAACACCGCAAACCGCAGAAACTTCTGGTGCGGGGGACAAATTGGTATGTGCAAGTAAGCTTCTTTCAGATCTAGAGACGTGAGAAACTCTCCTGGCTGTACCGCAGCAATGACGGAGCGCAGGGTTTCCATGTGGAAATGCCGCACTCGGACTTGTTTAATTCTTTTAAGTCCAGAATAGGGCAAAAAGACCCACCTTTTCGCGGCACCACAAAGTAGATGGAGTTTCGGCCGTAGCCGTGTTCGGCGGGAGGTACCGGGGACAAGGCCCCTAACTGAATCAGACTTTGCAAAGTCTCCTCTACCGCCGCCCATTTGGCGGCATCGGGACTCCACAAACACGTCTCTTACTGGGGCGTTGAATTCTATTCTGTAGCCATCTCTGATCAGGTCCAGAACCCTCTGATCTGAGGAAATATTGGCCCATTCCTCGGCAAAGAGGGAAAGTCGTCCTCCGATGACAGGAAGCGAGGAGGGGTCCAGCGCACCATCATTGAGAGGGTTGCCCCTGAACTCCAGGCCTAGAGCCGGTGGCTGCGGAACGCTTGTCCGAGCAAAAGGAGTTCCTCTGCTGAAAAACGGGCACGAGAAGTGAACCCAGCAGAACGCCCCGGGCGGTACCTTCTAGCTTCACGGAAGCGAGGTCAGTAAGAGGAGTGGACCGCCTGGCCCTTGGAGGAAGGCCTCGGCCTATCTTCGGGCAAGCGCTGGGGTTTAGGAGCTCCCAGGCCTTTAACAATTTTCTCCAACTCCTCACCAAATAGGAGAAGGCCTTGAAAGGGCAACTTCACCAACCTATGCTTAGAGGCCATGTCCGCTGCCCAATGTCGTAGCCAAATAAGACGGCGAGTTGCCACTGCTACTGCCATTTGTTTAGCCGAAGCTCTGACAATATCATAAAGGCCATCAGCCAAAAAGGACAAGGCCGACTCCAGCCGCGGAGCCACATCCGAGAAGGGCTCCGCTCCATCTCCGGGCTGTTCCACTGCCTGTTGCAACCACACCAGGCAGGCTCTAGCAGCATAACAACTGCATGCAGACGCCCGAACAGCAAGACCTGCAATTTCAAATGACCGTTTAAGTGCTGCTTCCAGCCTACGGTCTTGTATATCCTTCAGGGCAACTCCTCCTTCCACAGGGAGGGTAGTTCTCTTTGTCACCGCAGTGACTAGGGCATCTACTTTAGGCATTGCAAAGCGAGCCAAATGCTCCTCATGCAGAGGGTATAATTGCCCCATAGCCCTGGAAACTTTCAAAGGTCCCTCGGGGTCAGCCCACTGATCGGAAATAAGCTCTTGGATGGAGTCATGCAAAGGAAAGGCTCGAGCAGGCTTTTTGGTACTAGCCATCCTAGGATTCACAGAGGAGGCCGTGCCACTGTCAGGCTCTTCAATAGAAAGGACCTGTAGGGCATCTGAAATAAGCGCTGGCAGCTCATCACAGTGGAAAATCCTCACCGCGGAGGAATCATCCAGATCCTGTAGTAATTCTGCACCTGACTCTGGCTCCTCAGATCACGAAGGCCTGCCAGAACTCTCCGAATCCTCACAGCCCGACCACGGGGGGGGGGGGGGGGGGGAAAGGAGGTGCACCACAATCTGAAGGGGAATTAGCCCTTCTACGCTTTATGCCAATTATCAGGGAAAATAGCCTCAGCGGGCCGTCCCAGGCCAGAATCCACCGGGGGGGACAATAGAAGGGGCCTCAGACGACCCTTGAGGGAGAGCTCTTTTCAGCATGTATGCTTTATGCAAAAATAACAAAATCAGGGGAGAAAAACTCGCCCTGGGCACCCAGATCCCGTCTGGGGCTAGCCGCTCCCTGAATAGCCTCAATTCGAGGTCCCCCCCCCCCCCCCGGGCTCAGTGCTCTCCGTCTCTACGGAGGCCGCGCCATGCGGAGAATTCAAAATGGCGTCCGCTGCCAGCTCTGAGCGGGAAGAATCATCGCTCGCCATGCTCGGGCTGGCTCTTATACCTGTACAGCACGATTTACAGAGCCCCGCTGCTGATTTGCGCTTGCCACACCGGGAACAGCGCTTTACATTCTCTGCAGCCATCGCCGAAAACGGTGGGAAAATTCAAAATGGCAGTTTCGCGCCCAAAACGCCCAGATCGTGGGCCCACCCCGGAGGAGTTAGAAAACACTCTTACCTCACTGGACCGAGTATCACAGCTCCGGTCCCATAGAAGAATCAAAGGAAAACCTCTGTTCCATTTTTTTTTTTTTTATGCTGTGAGGAAAGCAGAGGTAATAAGAACTCCGGAGGCTCAGATGAGTGGGAAAGGCAGGGAAAGGCGAACCAATGTGCCTGCATCCACTGAGTGGGAAAGGACAGGGAAAAGCAAGCTAATATGTCATCCATGGGGGCATGGGTAAGGCAGGGAAAGGGCTAACCTATGTGCCCTCAAAGTGAAGCTGCTATAGCCTCTAACACCCCAGCTAACAACTGGCAAGCCAGGAGCCACCTCCAGGCAGATTTCTGATGGAGCTCGAAGAAGCTGCAGCCACCCTGCTTGGGGAGATAGAGAATACTGAAGAGGCAGTGGAGCTGGCTGGCCATGAGGCACTGTGAAAAGTTGAGTGCTCTCTATCTCCCCCTGCTGGTTGATGGACACAACCCATACGTAATGGCTTCATCTGCTTGATGACAAGGAAACTGTTCATTTTTAACAGCTCATTCTATTACTAGATAGAACATACTATCTAGCAACAGTACATACCAGTAACATAGCTACATAGCAAATTTTGGGTGGGCACAACACATCCTCTCCAATGCTCCACCCCTCTCCTCATCTGCACATGCACAAGAACCGAGCATATGTGGGATGCCGGCATCAGGGTCTGGGAACACAAGAGTTATGGCAGACTGTTAATGTCGTCAGCTGGGTGGGGTTTGGTGATCCTTGTGAGCCACTTCAATGCTGTACCATTGCTGGTGGACCTGAGCCAAAAGTGGACAGCCCACCTGTGGTTACACGCCTGAAACACTTATTGTGCACTATTACAAAATGAAAAGTGGGGAAAGCATGCATAGCATTGCTCAGGAAATTTTTCCAAGCCCCTCTGCATATAAATGCATGGGTGGGAGGGTTTGGCACTGTGTGTGTAAGTGTGCATACTTGTATGTATGTGGAGTGGAGGAGTAGCCTAGTGGTTAGTGCAGTGGACTTTGATCCTGGGGAACTGAGTTCGATTCCCAATGCAGTTCCTTGTGACTCTGGGCAAGTCACTTAACCCTCCATTGCCCCTGGTACAAAACAAGTACCTGAATATATGTAAACCGCTTTGAATGTAGTTGCGAAAACCTCAGAAAGGCGGTATATCAAGTCCCATGTCCCCCATATGCTTTCTATGTGTGATCAGCAGAGGAGATGAGAAGGAAAGGCAGTTTAAAAGGTGCAATTCCTTAAATCACTATGCTTCAGTGAATCAGTGTATATATACTGCAGCTTCTAGAACTGCTTTGCCCACCGAAATTTATCTGATCATTTTTGGAAGGAGGTTCATAACCCCCACCACATGCAGAAATTTCACTTCTACAGCACAGAAACTTCCTCCAGGATCACATCCCTCCCTTCCAGTGACTACAGGTGCCTTCCAGTCCTCCACTCCCACTGTCTTCCCATTGATTGTATCCTACCTACAGTCTCTGCTGCTAGTTACAATGAAAACAGGAAGGCAGGATCATTCACACTGGTGGTGGTGGTGGGGAGGGGGAGCTAGAGAACTGCAAATAGACATATTAAGTTCAGAAAAACGTCCAGACATTACCATCCCTGTACCTTTTGGTCATTAATGTTAGCAAGCCTAACTTTCTGAATACTGAGAATCTTCCTCCTCCCCCCCCCCCCCCCCCCCAAAACATATGGACACAAAGTATGTGCAAAATTGCTGGTGGCTTAAACTGTCCCTGCCCACAGCATGTAGGGGTAGCTGCAGGCGGGGGGGGGGGGGGGGGGTGAAACTAGTTTTGGAGGCAGGGCAATATATAGGGTATCCAGTTCTCTATCATTCTCAATCTCTTTTACATTATTTTTTTTCCCAACTTCTGTTGGGATGGAAAGAATACAAAAAAAAGCACATCCCTAACAGTTAACTAAAACGGCCACCTACCATTGTCTTTACTGCTGCTTTCTTCAATTGTCATTTGTTCTGCCAGCTCCGACAGCGACTCATCAATAGTCTGGCTTCCACGCAACGTGAGAGAAAGTCTTCTTTTAAACTTTTTCATGTTTTCCAGTTAGAAACTTGACTTTGGTGGCCTGCAAACGTACAAGTTGTGTGATCAGTCAGTAATACAGAAATTGTTTGCTGTTGAGAATTTGAAATTTATACTTAATAAATAAGAAATGGATAGTTCAAAAGAAAAAAAAAGGAAACCAAAAATCAATAAAACTAAATCTAAAGTTCACATCACAGGGAAAAAGAAAAAACAAAGAAATAAATAAAACAAAGGGGGAAAAAGTCAAACCACATTCCATACTTTTACAGACGTTCCTTTACCATCATAATATTTTAATATTATTTTAAGGGATGATAATGTAATCCATCTAGAGGCGTTATTTTCAAAGCACTTAGGCTTAACAAAGTTACATAGTAGCATATGGAACTTTGTAAGTATAAGTGCTTTGAAAATGAGCCCCATAGAAGTGAAGGATTATTTTTGTGGAGCAAACTAAGTGAGAAAATAAAGGGAGGGGGCTGTTGCTAAAGGCTGGAATAAACTGCCAGATCAGGAGAGTAGAAGATACAAGCTGTAATAGATTGAGACGTACTCCAGGAACAGAAAAATACATACTGTACTTGAATATATGCCGCTTTGATAGTTTTTGGGATTTGGTGCTATGTAAGAAATTAAATAACTGATTTTCACTGATATAAGAAAACTACATACCACTATTATTTAAACCAGTGCTTCCCAATCTTTTTGTGCCTGTGACCCCACGATTGCAGACAATTAAAATTGTGTGACACCCCTGGAGGTGCAGAATAACGATGTACCTATGGAAAGCCCACTAGGTCATGACCCCAATAAGCAGGTTCTGTAACCCCATTTAGAGTCCCAATCAACAGCTTATCGTTTATTATCATTTATTTACTATACCATTACTTATTGCTTTGGCAAAACAGAATGGTAAAAACACAAAAAACAACATCTAGGAAATCCAGTAATTGATAGGAAAGCACAGCAAACCAACCATAAAAAAGTTAATAACAAATAACAATTACACCAAACCTAAAAATTTATAAAATTCAAGCTGTAAATTATCTTTTCTTTTTAAATCTTTTCTTTATCCTGCATTATCATCAAATGTATTTTAAAAAAGCTATGTTTTTAGGGTTTTACGAAAACGGGTATATGTATCCTCTAATCTTAATAGGATACATTAAGATTAAAAAAACAAAACTAATTGTATCATTCAAAGCTGAGGGATAAGAATGCATGTATTGGAGTCTGCATATCACAAAGAGATGGCAGAAATGTGTTCAAGAGGGAGGGCAAACTCTTCACCACAACCAGAAAAGCAGGAAGGACGGAGGTAAAAAAAAAAAAACCAAAAACATGTGAGACCTTGGACTACTGTTTCTTTCTACCATGCTTTTGGCCATTTGAGTGTGAGGGTAGAGATCTCGCCAGGCTGGAGAAGCTGAACTTCAATCTATGGGCTCTGAATCAGAAAGAGCAAGAATCTCACAAAAGACCTTGGGGTACTGAGCCTTGAACATAGCAGAGATACCTGCCCATGCCAATGAAAACCCCTCCCACAGAGGAAGGGCATGCCAAATTTTAAGGAGGAGAGGTGGCACTTTGGAGGCGGTGTGGCAGCAGAGACAAAGCCTAGAAGCATGGCAATACCTAGGGCAGTGGCTCCCAAACCTGATCCTGGAGGCACCCCAGCCAGTCAAGTTTTCAGGAAATCCACAATGAGTGAATATTCATGGGAGAGGTTTGCATGCAGTGGAGGCACTGTATGCAGATCTCTCTCATGAATACTTATTGTGGATATCCAGGACCAGATTTGGGAACCACTGGCCTAGGGGATACACAGCAGCAACAGAGGGCTGCTGCCCAGAGGACACAGTTACTGGATATTTTGCATAAAGCTTGTCTTGGAAGCTAATCAGTTGACTGAATAGAATTACAAAGTGTTCAGTGAAGATGGAAAACAAGGCATAGCAGCTTTAAAAACTGGTAGAGTTTATTTGAACAACTAGTAAAAAAAAGGCCCGTTTCTGACACAAATGAAACGCAAGGTTTTTCTCGGAGTGCGTATATTTGAGAGAATGTATGTGAGAGTGACTGTATGTGAGAGAGAGCGTGAATGTGCAAGTGTGTGTGAGAGAGAGAGTGAGTCTGGGTGCCAGTGTGTCTGTGAGAGAGAGAGAGTGTGTGAGAATGAGAGTGTGTGCAAGTGCGTATATGAGACACAGTGTGAGAGAGAGTGTGTTTCACACAGATACAGTGTGTGCGAGAGAGAGAGTGTGTGTGCGAGACACAGACTCTCTGTGAGACCGAGTGTATGAGACCAAGAGAGTGTGTGAGTGACTGTGTGACACATAGAGTGAATGTGATAGTGTGAGACAGAGTGTGTGAGAGACAGTGTGTGAGAGTGAGAGAAAGACATTGACTGTGAGAAAGACAGTGTGTGAGAGTGAGAGAGAGAGAAAGACATTGACTGTGAGAAAGAGAGTGTGTGAGACAGAGATACCTCCCCCCCTCTCTGGTGTCAGCCCCCCCCCCCCCCCCCATCTCTCTCTCTGGTGTCTGAGCGTTACTGTGCAGGACACTGAGCTCTGGCTGTGCTTCAAGGAACTGACCAATCCTATTTAATAGAATGCACCTCCAACATTCTGAAGCCGAGAAACCTCGTGTGGTTGGTCACTTCTGCTTGTGACGAACCCAGAAGTACATGATGTCAATTCAGGAGATGGATACAGAGATCAGGAATGCCTCAGCCATGCAGTCAGCTTCAGAATGTTGGAGGTGCATTTTATTATATAAGATGGTTCCCTTGATATATTGAAACAGTACTTTTACCCCTAGATCACCAGTTCAAATCTGATTTATGCTACTAGTGCCCTAGCACTGAAATACATTTGATGTAATATGTTCCGTTATACTATGTTTCTACAGGGTGAGGTTAAAAAAAAAATGTAACCCCCTAGAGTTTTTTGGCTGTTTTCTCAGTAACCAGCATGAAATTTTACAGCTTTATTTGCTGTTACTACCTACGTTTATGTGATGAGTGGAATGAGATTATCGTTCAAAATGGCGAAGTTACAGACTTTTTAGCATGATCACCCAGCGATTTTCACGTTCTCAAAAACGTTTGCACTGTAAAACTACCAATATTTGAGAAAAAAACGGGGTACCAGTTTACTGTTAATGATATCACAGCGATGTAAACTTTTGTCTGGGGACGAAGGATGGAGGCTTATCACAAACTCCACCCAAAGCCGTAAAGAATCAATGAACTCAAGGAAGCAATGCAGATGATCTGGGATAGCCTGCCACAGGGCTCCATCGACAGGAATTTCCCAAAGTGATTGAAAGCCTATGTTAAAGCTGGGGATGGACACTGAGCATTCACAGTGACTACAAAATTCTAATACACTTAATTGTATCATTTGAATGATGTTATTTTACTGTGGTTTAAGCTCAAACTTTTTAACACGTAAAACTAGTAGGTATTAATGCTAAAATGACAACATCATCAACACTGCTTAAGATGGAAAAGGAAATGGAAATGGGACTTGATATATCGCCTTCCTGAGGTCTTTGCAACTACATTCAAAGCGGTTTACATACATTCAGGTACTTAGTTTTGTACCGGAGCAATGGAGGATTAAGATAATTAAATATTAATAGTAATGCATAATTTATGTATGACGACTAAAGTATGTACAATTTCTCAATGAAGATCAAAGCAATTGCTATGAAAACAGCAAAAAAATTTTAAGAGGTTCTTTTTTTTTTTTCCCCTTTTTTCGGCCTTACACCGAATACTGCCTTCCTTGGATATAGTTAAACCTAATATGGTTTACAAGACACAAATCATTCAGCAGCATTATCATAAAAATAATAAAAAGTACAAATATATCAAAAATACAGCAAAATACAAAAAATATATATAGAAAACATAGTAGCTAATGGAATGTCCCAGGGACCTATACTGGAATCTATATTGTTCAACATAATTATTGACTTCTACCTCCTAGTATCATACATTATCCATTCCTATAACGTACTTGGTCTCATGCATTTCACCAATGGTCTCTAATTTCTCATACCTCACACTGGCATTATTGGCTTCTGTCTCACCTAGAATGTAAACCGCACTGAACCCTGGAAAGGGGATATTAGCAGTATAGAAGAATTAATTTGATTTGAAAAAGAAGCACAAGTGAGGTGATCAAATTTTAAGGTGCCAAAATTATTCTGATTCGTTAGTCAACAAGTGAATTGTGAGGAACTGCAGAAGAATGTTGAGAGGGTAGGCATCTAAATACTGTGAAATCTAGGGTAATTTTATAAAGAATCTTCTGTTTGGAATATCTCCTACAAAACTGTGTGGGTATATATGTGTAGAAGAATACATGCCAACACATTTACAGTTTCTTCAGAGCAGGTGTAAATTTGTGTGCTGCTGCATGTAGATGTTCATGAAAAGCATTATTTGGATTTGTTAGTTCCTTAATGACCGCTCTACAAGTAGTAGAATAAAAATTCACAACAAATAATTAGCTCCAAATATCGACATAAGAGCATAGACCCCAACAAGCTGGTCTGTCCAGGACACAACTACAAACATGTAATACCTAATAATCTAATACACAAGAACAGAAAGCCCAAAAAATGACAGGAAAAGGGGATACTGAGAGTACCGAGTTACCAAATAATACAGTGGAATACTTTGAGCAACATATGTACTGAGAGAAACCTACAGTTTCAGATAAGTTTCCTACAATTTGTTGACATCACTGTAAACTAAGTTGTACTTGGGACTAAATACCAAACAGAGAAAAGATGAACTGTCAAAAGGAGCCTGCACATTCCATAACATACACTTCCCCAGCTGTAAAGGGCTGAAATACAGACTAACACATGTGTCCAGCTTTTCATACATGGGCACACAGTTGTGGAATGCATTACCACGTAACTTAAAAACAATTTACGAACTAACTAACTTTCGTAAATCTCTAAAGACATACCTCTTCGACAAGACATACCACAGCGCACAATAACTATAACTGCAACACATCACCACTCTACCTTATATCCCGATTGGTTTCTTTCTATGCCTGTCTGCTTAATTTTTATTATGTCAACCTATTCTCTATGTAACACCAAATGTAACTTTCTGGAATTGCGAATGCCATAACGGAACACTGTAAGCCACATTGAGTCTGCAAATAGGTGGGAAAATGTGTGATACAAATGCAACAAATAAATAAATAAATAAATAAATGATCACAATAGGTACTTACTACACTTACAGAGAATTTTTTTTCCTTTTGAGGTAAAGCTTTAATTAAAAATGAGGTTTTCATATATTTATGTATATTCTGTACCATATAAGTTGCTGGGTGGCAATTTAGCAGAATACTCAAACATTGTTTTTCCAATCAGATCTACTGTTTTGAAATCTTTTCCTTAAGAAGTGCTCTTTTGGTCAACAATCAAGTTTGTTTTTTGTTTTCTTTTTAATTGTAAAAATATCAGATTTTCATATATCATAAATAACAATCATAACTTCCAATTATACTCTGGAAAGATGTGGCTTGGAACTACCGTGTTTCCCCGAAAATAAGACATTATCTGATATTTATTTTTCCTCCCCAAAACGCGCTAGGTCTTATTTTCGGGGGGATGACTTATTTTCTGGGAAACATCGGTCGCCCCCCCCCCCCCACCCGAGGTCGCCGGGCCCTCCCTCCGTCGCTCCCGGAACTAACCTGAAGCTCCTTTCACCTTCGCAAGTTCGGATTCGAAGCAGTAGCGCAGCAGGGCAGACCTCTCCTTCCTTCCGTGTCCCGCCCTCGCCTGACGTAAAGTAACGTCAGGCGAGGGCGGGACACGGAAGGAAGGAGAGGTCTGCCCTGCTGCTTTGAATCCGAACTTGTGAAGGTGAAAGGAGCTTCAGGTTAGTTCCGGGAGCGACGGAGGGCCCGGCGACCTCGGGTGGGGGGGGGGGGGGGGCGACCTCGGGTGGCTCTCGGCGGCCCTGCTTAAAAAAAAAGTTTGGTAGGTCTTACTTTTGGGGGGATGTCTTATATTTTAAATTTGCAGGAAAACTCCGGTAGGTCTTATTTTCGGGGTAGGTCCTATTTTCGGGAAAACATGGTACCCAAGACAAACTTAATTCTGACTGAAAGGAAAAAAAAACAACAACCTGCCTCTCCCCCTTTTTTGTGGCAAGGGAAGGACAGGGCAAAAAGGCACAGCTGCACATACATACTGTAGCAGGACATGTATATCCACTCCTATCTTAGCTGAGATAATATTTAATCACCTCTCTGACATGTGCAACTTTCTTTAAATTAGTCCCCTTATTTTCTAACTTTTCTTACCCATATATATGTTCCATCTTTACTTACTCCCTCACTGTCCATTTAAATGTTTTACTATGTATTATGTTGACATACTTTGTACTGTTATTTGAATATTTTACTGCTGTAATTTTCTATTGCTTATGTTTGACTTATTCTTTTGTACATTGCCTTGAGGGAATTCCTTCAAAAAGTCGGTAAATGAATCCTAATTAAAAATACAAAAAATAAAATGAGTAACAACAAAACATTTGATGCTAGTAATGCATAGTGGCCTAGAAGAATACTAGAATCAGGGGAACTGGATTCGACTCCCACTCTAACACCTTGTGACTCCGAGCAAGTTCTTAATCCTCCATTGCCCCAGGCACCTGTATATAATATGTAAACCACTTTGAATGTGACCACAGAAAGGCTTCATATCAAGTCCCATCCCATTTTCTTTCCCTTATGAGAAGGAGGTAACCACAGTCATGATATAAGTTGGACAGAAACAGACTGAAGAATTTCTTGAGGTAGTAGCTGTGCTGGAAATGCACACATACAGTACACCAAAAAAAACCAAACAAACAAACCCACAAGCTTTTTATTTTCAGAGCTCTGAAAACACCTATCAATGATTGGTGCCATCAGATGATATCACCCACTTAAGTAGCTCATTCATTCTGCCTGTTGAAGGTAAAACTAATTTAATTTACAATTCATTAAATGGATCCAGCTTCAAAGGATCATTGCTTTAAGCTGTATACAATTCTCAGTATAACAGACAATTGAGAGCAAAATCCTTCCATTATATATCATTGTACAAACCAGGTGTTCTTTTAATCTACACTCAGCCAGATCATGTTTTCCTTTTCACAAGTCAGGTTATGAAACCAATAAGGAAGCCTAGTAATCAAGTACCTAATTAACTCAATACACAAACAACTTTTGCAATTCAATTAATAGGTTTAAAAGAAATTAGAAGCTTCTGATGGATCAAATTATCCAAGCAAACAGTTTACATCTCATATCAACAGTGCTGTCAACCATGTTGAAACTCAGTAAGACAGGTCTAATGGGATCTATTGTTTGAGCCTCTGTAGATTTCTTGCTAATTGGTCTCTTTTGCATATAAGCAATCATCCTCTTTTTCCCCAAGCAACAATTCAGTATGATGTTCTTAGACAATATCAGCTGAGTAAGTCTATGCATTCCCTCAGTCTAACTACGGACACTTCCTATATAATAATTCTCACCTCCAACAGGATGTGCTTGGGACTGTGCCTTCCGGAAGTGGTCTGCTAGGCAGGCACGCATTGACCTCAGTGACATCAGTGACAGACAATTTGGCAAAGCAAAACAATCTGAGTGTTGGCCATTAGGACACAGGGTTGATAGGAGAGTTTTAAAAGATTGAAGGAAACGAAAGTGTTAAATGGGGGAGGGGGGGTTGTGAATGACTGAAAGACATGCAAATTTGGGACAGGAAAACAATCTCAATGCTGGCCATTAGCACACAAGGTACATATGAGAGTTTTAAAAGACTGAAGGAACCAAAAGTGTTCGGGGGGGGGGGGGGGGGCAAGTTCTGAATGAATGAAAGAAATGAAAATTTACGAGAGGAACACAATCTGAATGCCGGGCATTTGTACACAGGGTAGATAGGACACTTTTTTTAAAAAATGAAGGACGTGAAAGTATTACATCTTGGGGGAGGGGTGAGGAGGAAAGCGGTGGGGTATCCGGATACTGGGCGTTAGGGCCACGGGAGTACATAGACTTTTGAAAGCCTTAAGGAACCCAAAGTGTGGGAAGGAGGAGGAAAAGGAGGGGAGGGAACGGGGTGAGGGGCATTAGGAACAGGGGAGGGGGCCCTGTCACACACTCTCATTCTCACACACACACTGTCACACAGACAGTCTCACTCTGTCACACACCCGCACATTCACTCTCTCAAACATACACTCCCAGGAAAACCTTACTAGCGCCCGTTTCATTCGTTCCAGAAACAGGCCTTTTTTACTAGTTTTTCAATAAAGACGACATGTGCCAATCATTAATTCTTTCAGGCATTGGTTAAATCTCACTTGTTCTTTGAAGAACTATAGAGTGAATTTCTTTTAGACTGAATGGCTTATTAATCTGTATGTTTCAAGTGTATACCTACTACTGTATGGTTCCAGTATCCTTTTCATCTGCCTCTAGCAATCACTTTACTGTTCATACCATTACTGATTTCTACATCGTCCCAAACCTCAGTGATTCTGGAGTGAGGAACTAACTAAAATTAAATCAAATGCAAGCTCTCTTGTGAGCTTGCAAGACATTTCCTAAAGGAAAACAATTAAGTGTAGTAAACTTCAATTTTGTAATGGGACTTTATCTACATGAAAAGCTAGACATATCATTTACATTTGATTTGGAGTCCAATATGTCTCTTACAAAGCCTCATTCCCTGCAGCTTTGCTCAATTAATTCTTCCCCTTTAGCTAACCCCATCTACAGCCCACTTGGTTTAGCTCTTCCAATCACACTGTTTCATTTCAAACACCCTTTTCTGGTTTTTGTTTGTTTGTATATCTTATTTTGACTATAAACCTAAAGGAGCAAGCACCCCCGGTACCGGAGAAGGGCGCAACAGCTCTCCCAGAATCTCTGGAAGAACGGCCCAGAGACTCTCATGCAGAGCGGCTGTGGAGAAAGACTGGGAAGCCGATGCAGGTGTCGAGGTCAGAGTCTGTTACGGGCGTGGAGGCGGTTACGGGCTGTCCAAGGGGGAGCGCATCGACACCTCCTGAACAGAGGGTGAGCGGTCCTCCTGGTGCCGATGCCTACTGGGTGCCGACTGCCTCGGCGACCCAGAGCTCTCGGTACCGAGACGGGAAGGAGACCGGTGACGAGGCTTCTTTGACTTCTTCAAGCGAAGCATGTCACTGGAGCTTCCCGGTACCGACGAGGACGTAGAATCCAACCGTCGCTTCCTCGGGGCCGAGGCCGAAGAAGGTCGATCTCGGGGGGGGCTGTACCGCAGGAGCCCTCAGGGTAGGGGGAGACCCACCCGAAGGCTCACCGCCACCAGCAGGGGAATGGACAGCCCTCACCTGCACTCCAGACGAAGCACCACCGTCCGACGACATCAGCAACAGCTGAGGCCTCGGTACCACCGACGTCGATGCAGCCTTTCGATGCCTCGGTACCGACGATGCAGGAGGTCGGATCCCCGCTGCAGTCGATGCCGAGGTTGATGACTTCGATGCTGTCGATGCCGATGCGCTAGGTGCGTCCTGTGCTGTTGTCGTCGAAGAGCCCGAGAACAACGAGTTCCACTGGGCCAATCTCGCTACCTGAGTCCGCTTTTTCAAAAGAGCGCAAAGACTACAGGCCTGCGGACGGTGCCCAGCCCCGAGACACTGAAGACACGACGCATGCCTATCAGTGAGCGAGATTACCCGGGTGCACTGGGTGCACTTCTTGAAGCCGCTGGAAGACTTCGATGACATGGGCGGAAAAATCACGCTGGCAAAATCAAAATTCGCGATGACGACGGAAGGCACCAAAAAGAAGGGAGAAAAAACCCGTACCGATGCCAAAAAGGCCGGTCCCGAAAGTGAAAGGAAACTTACGCGGGGCAAAAGCTGGAAGCACGGGAAAGGGGTAAAGACCGTAAAGGTCCTTTTTTTTTTTTTTTTTAAGGGAAAACCCAAAGACGCGCAAGGTCAACTTGAGAGGCACGAAACGGCGGCAAAACACGACCGTCCCGAGCGCGGACAAAAGAAGACTGAAGAATACGAGCCGGTTCGGGCGGGAAGACGGCCGCGCATGCGCGGTGCGCATCGGCGCGCGAGGGCTAGCAAAGGCCTTTGCTAGTGAAGATTCCGATTGGAGGGGGCTGCCGTGGACGTCACCCATCAGTGAGAACAAGCAGCCTGCTTGTCCTCAGAGAAACCCAGTAGCACTACACAATAAGAGATTTTGGAGGTCATTTTAGAAGCCTTGCTTATTTTTGTTCATTCATTCATTCATTCACATTCTTTGGATTTAGCTCACTCCTTTTCAGTTGTAGCTCAAGGTATATTATATTCAGGTATACAAAATACCTTCCCTGTTCCCAGAGGGATTATAGTCTAAATTTTGTACTTTAGGCAATGGACTGTTAAGTGACTTGCCCCAGATCACAACATAGTAACATAGTAGATGATGGCAGAAAAAGACCTGCACGGTCCATCCAGTCTGCCCAACAAGATAAACTCATATGTGCTACTTTTTGTGTATACCTTACCTTGATTTTGTATCTGTCATTTTCAGGGCACAGACCGTATAAGTCTGCCCAGCACTATCCCTGCCTCCCCACCGGCTCTGGGACATACCGTATAAGTCTGCCCAGCAATACCCTCGCCTCCCAACCACCAGCCCCGCCTCCCACCACCGGCTCTGCCACCTAATCTCAGCTAAGCTTCTGAGGATCAATTCCCTGGGAACAGGATTCCTTTATATTTATCCCACGCATGTTTGAATCCCGTTACCGTTTTCCTCTCCACCACCTCCCGCGAGAGAGCGTGCCAAGCATCCACCACTCTCTCCGTGAAAAAAGGAGCAACAGTGGGATTTGAACCTGGCTTTGCTGATTGTCAGCCTGGTGCCCTAACCACTAGGCTACCTCTTCATGGCATTTGCACAAGTAAATAGTATACATGTGTAAATGCTCATTTTACAAGAAACTTTTGGTCATATCTGCTCATTTTCTTTCCTCAAGTCCTCCAGTCCAGTTCATAACCAGTGGGTTATGTCTGCCAACCAGCAGATGGAGAACAATTGTTAAAAGCTGTCTACTTTGAGCAGCTTTTCAGTCTGTCCATTATGACCAACTCCTTTCCCCACCCTGGCCCCCCCTCGCTCCTGAGCTGACCTTATTGTGCAATTGAATAATGGATTAGAGAGAAGTTTTTATGTTCCACCTGTGACTTTCATCCCTTATACACTTCAAAAAGCATATAACCACATAACCCTTTGCTTCCTTTTGCCTGTGTTACGTCCTTAATTTTCATGTATTTGTGAGTACTTTGATTTCCCACTCCTCATTATCTTTTAAATTCATTCCAAACTGCCTAGATTTTAGCTATATAGGCAGTACATCTAATAAAATAGAATTTGAACTTCTTGTTCAGCCTGCCCCTTTAAACTGCACTGTACAGCCTAGCTCACCAGTATTTCTGTAACTTGGCAAGATAATCAACACCCAACCCTCCAGAAGGGAGGAAACCAAAGTAACTAACCAGAAAACTATACAAACTTGAGGGTGTTGCCACACTGTGGCCATACTGGGATTTTTTTGTCCTCTTTGGGATTTCCCAGTTGTTCTGGACCAGGTTGTTTTCCATCAACTTCTGTATATTATGGTCTCTCTTTTGGGACCCAAGGTGTACAAGACCTGCAGCACGTCCCATATGTCCTTAGTTTCACATGGTAGATCAACCATGATGCTTGTGTCATTAACCACAGCCCTTAAACTACAGCTCCTGGCAATGTGCTCCCTAGCAGGAGATGCTGGCATCCATCATTAGCACTATTTATCTGAATGTCTCTGGGTCCAATCCCTTCTTGAGATTCTGTGCATCAGTCCAAAAACTTATTTCATTCAGCTCCTTAACTGGCACCTCTTGTGCATGCAATCTTGTGAAATCTGGCACTTGCATGCAATATGTTGCATACATTTATGTAAAAGCCCTGATTAATGCCACTCTTTTTTTGAGCTTCTTTTTATGTGAAATTAATGCTCCTGCTGTATGTGCCAGCAAATATCTTTACAGAACAAAAAGAAGCAAATTGACAAAAAATATTGAAAAAAAAAAAGGCCTGTTTATTCATTAATAAAATAAAACAGTTAAAAGCCTGACATGGCCATGTTTTGGGCCTGATGCAGCCCTTTGAGAGCGCGACACACGGCCATGTCAGGCTTTTAACTGTTTATCTATCAGTTTAGTGTTGAATAAATTGGACGTTTCTTGAATATTTTTTGGCGATCTGCTTCTTTTTGTTCTGTGCTCAATCTTGTAGATCGTTTGCCTACTCTTGAGCAAATATCTTCATACGTATTTTTAAAAGGGGCTCCACATTTGGTAAGAGCTGTGTTCTGACTGAGAAACAGGAAAACCGGTAAATTAACCAGAGATATTAGTAAGGAGGCAAAAGATAAAAGAGATCAACAAATCAGGATTTGGCATTCTTCCTGGACTGTATTATTAATTCCCTGGTTGGTTTTGGCATATTCAATATGGAAGTGGGTGCAAAAATAAAAAAAAATAACCAGAATGGCAGCATAACAATTTGTTTTGTTAAAATATATATATATAACTTTTTTGTAAAGTTATAGTTCTCACGATACATATCATTTGGAAAGCGACAAGTGGTCTAACTGGAAGATAAAACCACCATTCAAATCACTATAATTTGATGTGGATAATCCATGGTGACCAAAATGAGAGACAGCTGGTATCTTTTCCTACCACTCAATGTAATTATGACCAGATATACTGTGAGCTTATGATTATGATGTCATTGGATATAACAAAATGTAATTTGAAAAGACACTTTAAGAAGAGAAACACTCCAAAAAAATCATAACTTTTTATAGAGTTAATTTCACTGCAAATGCAGTTTCAACCTAATTATATTAAAGTGTTTTGATGACTCTACAGGGTCTTGGTCATTCTCATGAGTTTGGAAAGGAGGTTTATATGTCATTAGATTAAATTACAGTTAAACTGACCATTAACCAAAGAAGGTTTCCATATCAAAAAAAATATTTTTAAAATGACTGACAAACTCTTAAGGATCAGGTGTCCAAGTTATTTTATATTTACGAATATGTCAAAAAGAGAAATTGGATCTTACCTGATAATTTTCTTTCCATTAGTGCTTCCCACTATTCCAGAACCTGTGGGATAGTTGTGTTCACCAATCAGCAGGTGGAGATAGAGAACTGAAAACTAAGCTGAGACATCTCTTTCTTGGCATCCAGTCCAGCTCCTCAGTATTTATGTAGACAAGCAGTAAGGATGAACTCAAAATACGCGCACAATAACCTTAAACAACTTGCTAACCGAACACTAACCAGATGAGAAAACATGTGTGGACCTCTCTCATCTCAGGACAACTTGCAAAGAACAAGAGATATGCAGGAAGCACCATGCAAGGTGACAGTTGTTAATTGACCCATTACTTCGCACTGACTAAACATCTCAGAAACTTCGGACAGGCCTCTGGAATAGTGAAAAGGCCTAATGGAAAGAAAATTATCAGCAATACCAAATTTCTCCTTCCATTACGTAGCTTCCCACTATTCCAGAATCTGTGGGATGTTTAAAAGCAATCCCTAGAGTGAGTGGGATCCTGGTGTTACGGCCTTGAGGACCGAAGCCCCAAAACTGGCTTCTGAGAGCGCTACAAGATCCACCCTATAGTGTGCTTGGCAAAAGATATGCAGCATCAACCACGTCACAGCCTTGCAAATATCTGGAGGCAATAAGGTAGTCTCCACCAAGGGTGTCGCTGTTCGCCTCGTAGAATGAGCTGCAAGGCCTGAGGAGCCTGATGCCCTGCAAATAAGCTGATGCGACAGTCTCCTTCACTCATCTACCAATTGTGGACTTGGAAGCCATGAGGTCAAGGCCCTATTTACCAAAAAGCACAGTCTGTCCAATTTGTGAAACTCATTCGTGACTTCTAAATATCTAATGAGGACTCTGACCACATCGAGAAGCTTCAAGGATATTAAGCATCCTTGTGCCCTCTGAGAAAGGACGGATGCTCCACAGATTGGTTTAGATGAAATGCTAACACCACTTTCAGAAGAAATGAAGGAAAGAACCATGCGCAAGAGACCAACTCCAAAAAGCAGAGAAAGTGATCCTGACAAGAGAGCTTGAAGCTTCGGACCCCTTGGGCTGACGCAACAGCTACCAAGAACGCTGTCTTTAGCATAAGATATTTCAAGGAGGCCTACCAGAGAGGCTCAAAAGGAGACTTCTGAAGAGCCCAAAGAACTAAATTAAGGTTCCACTCTGGACACAGCATACAAAAGGGGTAGTCGCTAGAGGCCCGCTAACCACAAGAACTGAATGATATCCGGGTCAGCTGCATGAGACATCTTCTGTAATCGGCACACAGAATAGACCAAAGCCGCAACCTGAACTTTTAGAGAGCCCAACGCCAATCCTTTATGAAGGCCTGCCTGGAGAAATGCTACAATGTGTGTGATCTGAGAAGAAAAGGAAGAACACCAGCCCTTGAATGTCCTCCACACCCTTGCATATGCCATGGATGTAAAGTGTTTTTGATCCTGAAGCAAGGTAGCAATGATCAAATGAGAATAACCTTTTCACCTCAACCAAGCCATAACACCAAAGGGGCACAGATCCTCCATGAATACTGGACCTTGCTTCAATAGGCCAAGTACTTGAGAAGATGGAGAAGATCCCCATCCAGCAGTCAAATCAAGTCCATGTACCACAGCCTGTGCAGCCAATCTGGGGCTATGAGAATTATTTGACCCTGGTAGAATGTGACCCTTTCAACACATGGCCTAGCATGGGCCAAGGAGAAAAGATGTACAGTAGATATGTCTCTGGCAGGGCTGCAAAAGGGCATTGATCCAATCGAGCCCAGTTTTTTTCCCCCCAACAACCATCACTGCATATGTTACATCAGGGAGTGCCAGGGAGATAAAATTTCTAGATATAATTAACGACTGCTTCTTGGAGCAACTGGTCCAGGAACCGACAACAGAGGGAACCATTTTGGATCTGGTCCTTGGTGGCATGCAGGGCATAGTGAGAGGTGGTAGTGTTGGGTCCCCTGGGAAACAGTGATCAAGTTGGTGCTACTATCTGGAATGAATCTGCAAAGGAAATCTACTATAGCAGCATTTAATTTTCAAAAGGGAGACTATAATAAAATGAGGAAAATGGTTAAAAAGCAGCTAAAAGGATCGGCTGCTAAGGTTAGGACACTAAATCAGGCATGGATGTTACTCAAAAATACCATCTTGGAAGCCCAGACCAGATGCATTCCACATATTAGCATAGGTGGAAAGAAGAGAAAACAGCAGCCAGCATGGTTAAAATGTGTAGCAAAAGAGGCTATTTTACAGCCAAAAGATTGTCCTTCAAAAAATTGAAAAAAAGGCCCAAATAGGGGCAAACGATTAAAAGATTTAAATCACAATTAATCACTTGATCAACAATTTTATTTGCACGATTAATCATATCATGCATTTTGGGCACATGCTAATTTTTTTTTTTTTATGTTGACCCAAACATCCTTTAGAACAGATGCTCAGCGTGTCTCATTATCCTTCACAACATGCTATTCAATTAGGGGTGGGCCATGATTAAAAATGTTAATAAAAATGAATCGTGGTATTAAAATTTTTAATCATGTGATTAGTCATACCTCTGGGTTGGATGGCTTGGTACTGAATGAAGGCGACATGTGGACACACGCTCCAGGTATCACTTCCAGGGTGGCTGCATGGACCCTAATAGTTGAGTCTCAAGTCTCAGGCCCGGAGAGCCTCAAGGCTGCATTCTGAGCTTGAACATATGCATTCCTCCAGAAGGACCCCATGGAAAGTCCCATCCAGGGTATCTCTCTCCATCTGCATCATGTGGGAGAAAGCCTTATAAAATGTAAAATGCTTCAAGGGCTCCACTAGACCTTCGAAGATAGGGACTCCCTCCGACAGCTTAAAGGGTCCTTAGAGAGATCCAGGACCTCCAACTCTAAGCCAATGAGGTGGGAAAGTTCCTCCCACCACAACAGGCAAATGCTCCTTCTCCTCCTCTTGGGAGGGCTCTGTCTCTCTAATTCTGAGGCAACTGGGGGTCCAAAAAGTCCCCTGCACCACTCAGACCACAATGACAGGAGCCACAATCACAGCTTGGTCTCCCCTGCAATGAGGAGCCGGCCTAATGGGGCTCAGGGCCACCATCGGGACTTCCCCAGTGATTGGGGCTGGAGTCCAGCCCTGCCCCCCTCTCCCCGATGGGGACTGTGTAAACTGCAGCAGGAGAAAATTCCTGTGAAGACAAAATTGCTGCTGTTCCTGCCAAAAACATCAGGTCTGTGGGTTCCAAAGCCCCAGTGCTGGAACTGTTAGCTAAGGTCTGGGCACCCCTCCCCCCTCCTTCCCAAAGACCATTTCCAGGAATGGTCTGTCACAGGAGGGGCACAAGGAACCCAGCATTTAGTAGTAAGCAGGGGAGAGAGCCTAAGGGAAGGGAAGGGAAGGAAAGGGAACTCCCCTCTCCCACCAAACAGGCAGAGCTTAAGCATCAGAAACTTTTTTTTAAATCTCTTTATGAAGTTGGATAGCAGTGCAGGAGGAGGTTTGGGACAGGGGATGTGGGATTGCTCAAGGATTTATGGGAAATTTTGTAAAGGTAGTATAGAGGGACACATAGAACCCTGCAGCCCTTTTAAAAATGGAAGCCCAGGATTGGAGGTGGGGTGGGCAGAACACAGCTTTCCCAACTACAGCAAATATTTGGGAACGGAAGGAAAATTCTTGTTGGATTTACTGATCTGTAGTATTCAGGTAACACACATTGGTAAAGCTAGTAGGAATGCACTGTTATCGTGGTTTAATAAATGAGACCGGATTGTTTTTAAGCAATGAATGAAATCTAGTTTCCTCAGGCCCCATATGGATATTAGATCTCTGAATTAGATTAAAAAAAAATTGTTACCAATTCTTGTGTTTGTATTTAAACATTTTCTTGCACTTCTTTAAATGAAGCTGCTTCTGAAAATGCATTTTGAATTTTTAATTAGTTACTGTATATACATGTAGACCCAAGCTTATCTTACTAATTACACTGTGATGGCTCAATGCAGTTGATAAAACAAGGACTTTGCAATTCTGATCTAGTTAATGATTTTGAGAAGACTGTGCTCTTTCTGGCAAAGGATCACTATTGGCAAATGATAGCCTGCCTCATTAACTTTCAGAGTAGAGGTACAGTCATCTATGGCTCTAATTACAACAAAACAGCTGATGCCTCTAATAAAAATGAAAGAAAATTATATCTCTATCTTCCTTAATAACAATTTTGTAGTCATTTATGCTAAAAGCTCAAGCCTCCAAAACTTAATATATGAACTTTGAGACTAAAGCTTCATTATCTGGGAAAAAGTTCAATGGTTACAGCAAAGCATACAATTTCAGGTTAAGTTCACTAACCCAGTACAATGTATGCTCGTTAATCTTGATGTGTAGGGTGTTTTTTTGGGTAAAGATGGTACCAGTAATCACTTTTGTACAGATGCACCTATAAGCAGCCAAATGCAGAAAATAGGTACTTTGCTGGTGATATCTACTTCCACCAAACAGCACAGAGAGGGTCCAAAGTACAGGACAAAGTCCAAATAACAAAAAGAAACACCAGGAACCTTCAAAAATCGGGACACAATTTCTTTAATCATATAACTTGAATGTCAACTCTTCCCTTGGTGACCCAACATGGGCCGTGTTTCGGTGTACAGCGCCTGTGTCAGGGGTCAAAAAAGTTGTGACGCCTAAGAAGCAACGGAACTTTGTTCCAATTTTACTGAGTGGTTAAATATATTTCATTGGCATTTAATGGGACAATTCATCTTACTTGTCAACCTAAACGGAATAAGTTCTGTTGCTTCTTAGATATCACAACTTTTTTGACCTCTGACGGAGGCGCTTTGCACCGAAACACGGCCCATGCTGGGTCACCAAGGGAAGAACTGACGTTCAAGTTATATGATTAAAAATATTGTGTCCAATTTTGAAGGTTCCTGGTACTTCTTTTTGTTATTTTGATATCTACTTCCACACAAGCGCCTTGCTTTCTCTCATTTGTTTCTCTCTACACACTGTACACCTTCCCTATCCTCTGCCTTCAACTCCAGTTTCCTCCCTCAAAAGTCTGCTTGTGCTCTTCTTTCTCCCCTCTGAATAAGCCCTGGATTTTTATATGTATAGTATTGCACTGCATTGGTTGCCCAGCTCTTTCCTTCATCCTGCTTCCTCTTTCACCCCTTCGCTTTTTTCCCCCCATTTTTACCACTCTTTGTATATTTTTTCTTCTTTGAAAACAAGCAGATGAAAATAAGTGCTACTAAGTACTCCTTTTGCCTAAATGGCTACTAGCATTCTGCTGATAACTAATAGGCACCAGGAGGCTTTGGAAGCAGCAGTACTTGGGAAGTGCTTCCTACTTACTGCTGCAGCAGCTTCACTGAGTCACTCACAAACATTTAATCACCAGTGGCCCCTGATGAGCTGGCAATCAGGATTTCATTCCCTCACCACAGTGCTAAATGAATTTGAACTCTTGTGTAATCCCAAGACTTCAGGTAGTTTCAGAATCAGGTATCTTAATGACAACAAATTCCAGAGTTTAATTACATGTTGAGTGAAGAAATATTTTCTCCAATTTGCTTTAAATTTACTACTTTGTAGCTTCATTGCTTGCCTCCTAATCTTAGTATTTTTGAAAAGAGTAAACAAACGATTCATGTCTACCCTTTCCACTCCACTCATTATTTTATAGACCTCTGTCATAGCTCCCCCCTCTGCTGTCTTTTCTCCAAACTAAAGAGCCCTAGCTACTTCAGCCTTTCCCCACAAGGAAGTCACAACACCCCCTTTATCATTTTCGTCACTCTTCTCTGTACCTTTTCCAATTCCACTATATCTCTTTTGAGATGCGGTGACCGGAATTGCACACAGTATTCAAGGTACGGTCACACCATGGAGTGATACAAAGGCATTATAACATCCTCATTTTTGTTTTCCATTCTTTTCTTAACAATATGTAACATTTTATTTGCTTTCTTCACCGCTGCTGCAGTGAGCAGAGGGTTTCAATGTATCATCAACGAAGACACCTAGATCCTTTTCCTGGTCGGTGACTCCTAATGTGGAACTCTGCATCATGTTGCTATAGTTTGGGTTCCTCTTTCCCACATGCATCACTTTGCACTTGCCCACATTAAACGTCATCTGCCATTTGGATTCCCAGTCTCCCAGTCTCTTAAGGTTCTCTTGCAATTTTTCACAATCCTCTTGTGATTTAACTACTTTGAATAACTTTGTGTCATCAGAAAATGTAATTACCTCACTAGTTTATTCCCATATCTAGATTATTTATAAATATGTTAAAAAGCAGTGGTTCCAACGCAGAACCCCACTATCAACCCTTCTCCACTAAGAATACTGACCGTTTAATCCTACTCTCTGTTTCCTATCTTTTAACCAGTTTTTAATCCACAATAGAACACTCTTATCACATGACTTTCCAATTTCCTCCAGAGACTTTCAAGCTGCTCTATCTCCTTTTTAAATGCCAATGCCAGCAGCCTAGTCCCACCCTGGTTAACCCATTAGTGCCCAATGTTCCCATCAATTTGTTCCCATATGGCTTATTATGGGAACATTGGGCACTAATTGGTTAAGGTGGAGTCCATCCTTTCGGAACAGGCTCCTCCTCCCCCAGAATGTTGTCCAGTTCCTAACAAATCTAAAACCCTTCTCCCTGCACTGTCGCCGCATCCACACATTGAGACTGTGGAGATCCGTCTGTCTCTTGGGCCCTGCGCGTGGAATGGGTAGCATTTCTGAAAATGTACTCTGGAAGATCTGGATTTCAGTTTTCTACCTAGGAGCCTAAATTTGGCTTCCACAACCTCCCTCCCACATTTTCTTATGTCATTGTTACCCACAGGTACCACAACAGCCAGCTCCTCCCCAGCACTATCTAAAATCCTAAGTAGGTGACGCGCAAGGTCCACCTCCTTTGCACCACACAGGCAAGTAACCAGGCGATCCTGAAGTCCACCAGTTACCCAGCTATCTACATGCCTAATAACTGAATCATCAACTACAACAGCCAACCTAACCCTTCCCTCCTGGGCAGAAGCTCCTGGAGACACATCCTGGGTGTGAGAGGATATTGCATCCCATGGTGTATTGGTCCTGGCTACAGGATTACTTCCAACTTCACCAGGGTGATACCTCCTTTTAGGAGACCTCCCTCCTCCAAGGCAGCACAGGGGCTACCAGACTGGAGGTGGGACTTCTCTACAATGTCCCTGTAGGCCTCCTATATGTACCTCTATGTTTCCCTCAGCTCCTCCAAGTTTGATACTCTAGATACTAATTAGATTCAGCTGATTACACATAGCCAGGTTTCACTGCAGCCAGCCCTTTTGAGCCTAAACCACACTATATATTGAACCTTACTATGAAAGTGACGTAGTCCTCACAAATTTCTACAAGAACGCTATGCCACAATCAAAGGATAGTCAGAAGACATGAGAAAAAACATTGCTGAAATATATCAGCCTGGAAGTGGTTACAACACCATTTCTAAAACTCTGGAACTCCACCCAACCACAATGAGAACCATTATCTTGTAACTGTGGTGAATCTTTCCAGGAGTGGCTGCCAAAATTACTCCAAAGATGCAGCAACAACTCATTTGGGAAGTTACAAATTTCCCAGATCATCCAAAGAACTGCAGAACTCTCTAACCTCAGCTAAGGTCAGTGTTCATGACTCCACAATAGGATGAGACTGGGCAAAAAATGGGATTAATGAGCGAGTATAAAGGTGGAAACCACTACAATCAAACAGTAACATTGTGCTTGTCTCACATTTGCAAACACACACCTAGATGATCTTCGAAGCCTTTTGGGATAAAGTTCTATGGAAAGACAAATCATAAGAGGAACTCCTTGTATAACACCAGTCCCATTATGTCTGGTGTAAAGGCAACACAGCATTCCACAGTAAGATCAAACCAAACATCAAACATGGTGATGGTAGTATGGTGGTGTGGGGATGCCTTGTTGCCTCAGGACCTGGAAAACTTGCCATTATTACTACTACTACTACTATTTAACATTTCTAAAGCGCTACTAGGGTTACACAGCTCTGTACAATTTAATAGAAGGACAGTCCCTGCTCAAAGAGCTTACAATCTAAATCTAAACGAACCACAAATTCTGCACTGTACCAGAAAATTCTTAAGGACAACATCTGGTCATCTATCTGTCAGCTCATTTATGCAGCAAGAAAATGATCCAAAACACAAAAGCAAGTTTATATCTGAATGGGATGAGGAGAAACACAATTAAAGTTTTGGACTGGCCTAGTTAAAGTCCTGACTTAAACCCAATTGAGATACTCTGGAAGGACTCGAAACAAACAGCTCATTCACAAAAACTCACAAATATGTCCAGAGTAAAGCAGTTCTGCAAAGAAGAGGAGGGTCAGGTTCCTTAACCCATTAGTGCTCAATGTTCCCATAATAAGCCATATGGGAACAAATAATGGGAACATTGGGAACTAATGGGTTAATAGAGATGTGAAAATTTAATATCAAATTACAGGAAACATTTGCAATTTATTGCTACTAAAGATGGAGTAATCAGTTATTAAAGAAGCAGGTGCTTTTTCACATGGGCGATATGGGTTTTGGATACCTATGATCTTTAAATAAATTAAATTCTAAGTTTAAAACTCCATTATGTGTTTATTCAGGTTCCCTTTGTCTGATATTACATCTTGTTTAAAGATCAGAAACCATTCATTCAGTGTGACAAATAAAATAATAGGAGAAATTCGGGAGGGGGAGGGGAATCTTTCACACATCACTGTATTTCCTGGACAGGCAGCTGAGAAGAATTCACATGGCCTCATCATCACTGCAGAATGTAGGGCATAAACAACAAATCACCAGCCCAAATATGAGGAACAAGATGACAAGCATTGAGCATGAGGGGGAGCTATTTTAGATCTAGTCCTTAGTGGCATGCAGGGCATGGTACGAGAGGTAATGGTGTTGGAGCTGTTGGGAAACAGTAATCCTAACATTACCAGATTTGAGATATCTGGAGTGAAGTCACTAAGGAAATCTACAGTAGCAGCATTTAATTTTCAAAAGGGTGACTACAATAAAATGAGGGAAATGGTTAAAAGAAACTAAAAAGATCAGCTGCAAAGATTAGAATTTAAATCAGACATGGACGCTGTTTAAAAATACCATCGTGGAAGCCCAGACCAGATGTATTCCACGTATTAAAGGTGGAAAGAAGAAAAAAAACAGCAGCCAACATGGTTAAAAGGTTAATTGAAAGAAGCTATTAGAGCTGAAATAACATCATTCAAAGAATGTAAAAAGAAACTGAATGAGGAAAATAAGATGCAACGTAAGCGCTGTCAAGGTAAATGCAAAACATTGATAAAGAAAGTTAAAAGAGAATATGAAGAAAAACTTGCAGTGGGGACAAACACTCATAGTAACACCTTTTTCAAGTACATCAGAAGCAGAATGCTTGCGAGGGAATCTGTGAGACCTTAGATCATGAAGCAGCAAAAGGGGCACTCAGGGAGAATAAGGCCATAGAGGAGAAATTGAATGAATTCTTTAATTCGGTCTTTACGTTAGAAAGTGTAAGAGACCTAACTATACAGGAAACTATTTTCAAGGGTGACGATGCTGAGGAACAGAAAAATCTCAGTGAACCTGAAGACGTATTGAGCCAAATCGACAAGTTAAGAGTGATAAGTCACCTGGACTGGATAGTATACACACGAAGGTACTGAAAAAAACTCAAACATGACATTGTTGATCTGCTGTTAGTGATCTCTAACCTATCAAAATTGTCCGTAGAATTTGACGATTGAAGGGTGGCCAATGTAACGCCAATTTTTAAAAAGAGTTCCAGAGGTGATACAGAAAATTACAGACCAGTAAGCCTGACTTTAGTGGGAAACTAGCAGATCTATATAATATCCAAAAAACTTTATTGAAAATATCGTATGTAAGACAAATGCCCGACACAGGCCGTGTTTCGCCCAACAATAGGGCTGCATCAGGGGCTATAATAAACAACAAACATAGCAAATTATAAAACATAAAAAATCTTACAAAATATTATTATTATTATATATTATGAATTTAGAGGAATACAGATAGATCTGTTTCCATATTCAACCCTTCTGGATGTAACGTCTGCAATTCAAAAATGAATTGTTGCTCTCTCTTGAAAAGAAAATTATCAGCCTATCCTCCTCGCCAACTCTGTTTATAAACAAAGATCGCACAGAAACGTAGTTCTTCAAAACTGTGTCCTAGGTTCTTTGCATGTGCTACTAATGGTTTTTCAAGTGCATTCCTTCAATCTGAACCGGAAATGATGTATTTAAGGAAGCATTTTCACCCCCAACGGCTTTTTCCAGCCTTTTGACAGTAGACCATTCATCAATCACTGGGCGTCATATAGTGAGTATTCTTTTTCCATCCGTCATTTTAGTACAGTATAGCTCCACTCGATAGTTATTTGAGACAGCTTATGTTTTTTTTTTTATAAGTATGGCTTTTAATGAGTTACTCATACTCCTTTACCAAGTTGCTCATTTGGATCGTGTGACGCTGTCAGCGCCCATCACGGAGATCGAGACCAGCGTGTAAACAGGTTTTTTTATGACATGCTGTCCTGTGACAGGCTCTAGATGCCATGAATATTAATCACGGAGCTTCAGTTAGCAAATATTTGGTTATCTTAGGAGTCAACGTCTTTGAACTAGTAGGTTCTTTTAATTAGCATGGCTCCATAGGATTTTCTAGTAGTTAGAATCATTTTCTTTAAAGTGGTTGGATGCAGACTTCGACGCTGTTAGTATTCATTTTGCGTTGTTCAACCACCTGACTTCAATATGTACAACACAGTATGAGAGCAGTGTGCGAGTAGACTCAGCTAGACCCTATTTTTGAAACATGGATGTACATGGAGGTATACACTCTATACCTATTAGGTCTTATTAGAGCACCATTCTAATTCATATCATTTACACAATAGCACATTAGTTTTCGATATATGGATTCATGTATCAATTCACCATTTTTAGAGATTCACATAATTCACACTTTTAATCACGATTTGGTCAATAGTATATTAGTTTTCGATATTTGATAGGCACTTCCATATTCAGATTTTTAAGCATTAGTATTATTTTTCTCATTGTTTATTTGTAAAAATTTTTTAATATATCTGTTCACCATATTTTTCCACTTTTTAAATTATTAGTGTCGTGTTTATGTCTATTTTTATTCATTTAGGAATACGCTGGTTTGTGGTGTCTATGCTGGTTTTTTTTATAAAGGAAATTCCTTTTATCCTTGTCCTGATACTTTATTAGTAAGTATTACATGCCTATTTGATGTGCACTTTTCATTATTATTATTTTTGTTTTTACCTTTTTAATTATTTTTTCAATTAAATTTTTTTTATATTTTCATTTTTTATATCATTATATGTATTTTCTATATATGTTCCTCTTCTTTCAGCAGTTCCTATTCGATGAAGATATAGACGAGGTATGTGTCCTTGATTTTATGCTTCTTAATGGTTTTACAATTTAATATTTTTTTGTGTAAGTCAGTGCCCTTTCTTTGCTGGTATTCTATATCTAATATATATGTTTTTAATTTATAATTTTTAATTTACAATGTTGAGGTTTTTGCCATATTTATATATATTTTTTATATATGAATATTTATGTGATATATATTTTTAAATAATAATTTGCGTTTAATGTTTTTATATGTTCATTTTAATACAATTTTAAACGTTGATATTTTTGAATCAAAAGAGACTCTCAATGTTTATAATTCATGTCTATGTTTTACATGTATACTATTATTCATACTGATGTTTTTATGCACATTTTTAGAGAGATACATATTTTGTAAGATTTTTTATGTTTTATAATTTACTATGTTTGTTGTTTATTATAGCCCCTGACGCAGCCCTATTGTTGGGCGAAACACGGCCTATGTCGGGCGTTTGTCTTACATACGGTATCTTCAATAAAGTTTTTGGGATATTATATTGATCTGCTAGTTTGTTTTCCACGTTGGATTTGCAGATCGCTTGCCTTGTTGTTTTCTGAGCCTGACTTTAGTGCCAGACAAAATAGTGGAAACTATTATAAAGAATAAAATTATTGAACACATAGACAAACAGGGTTTAATGGGACAGAGTCAGCATGGGTTCAGCCAAGGTATATCTTGCCTCACCAATTTACTTCATGTCTTTGGAGGCATGAATAAACATGTGAATAAAGGTAAGCCGATTGATGCAGTGCATCTAGAATTTCAGAAAGCTTCTGACAAAGTTCCTCATGAGAGACTCCTAAGAAAATTAAAAAGTCATAAGATAGGAGGCAGTGTCCTTCTGTGGATTAGGAATTGGTTATTGGACAGAAACAGAGGGTAGGATTAAATGGAGGAGGGTGAATAGTGGCTTGCCACTGGGACTGGTCCTCAACAATTCATAATAGACCTAACGAACCACGTAAACTTCATGCTACAAAACGGACTTTTCCCAAAAGAAAAAGGAAAAATCTTACTCACCCCAATTCCTAAAGACACAAAGAAAAGCACGAGCGAAAGGTAAAATTATGTATAATCATACCTGATAATTTTCTTTCCATTAATCATAGCTGATCAATCCATAGACTGGTGGGTTGTGTCCATCTACCAGCAGGTGGAGATAGAGAGCAAACTTTTGCCTCCCTATATGTGGTCATGTGCTGCCGGAAACTCCTCAGTATGTCGATATCAAAGCTCCATCCGCAGGACTCAGCACTTAGAGAATTACACCCACGAAGGGACACTCTGCCCAGCTCACCACCGCCGAAACGGCGGAGGGGAATTAACCCAGCTCATCCCCACACAAGTGGGGGAGGGGAATCCGTCCAGCTCATCCCCGCGGAGCGGGGGAGGGACACCACACCCGCCGATGCGGGGGGGATCTGGCTTATCCTGCAACCGCAACCGCGGGAGGAGCTGACTGACCCTAACACCGCCGAAGCGGGAGGGGTACAAAGCTGCCCTACAACCGCACGAAGCGGGAGGGAGTGCCGGCAGAATTTTAAGTCTCAATCCAGCCCCGTAAAACGGAGGGGAGAGGAATGCAGCAGCTCACTGTAACACAAACTCGTCTCAACTCTTGAAGAATCCAAGTGAAAAAACTTGAACACGAAGTCTTTCTGAAGTAACTGAAGACTAAACTTGAACCTGAAATGCAACCAGAATAAAAACAGTACAGATATCTGGGAGGGGCTATGGATTGATCAGCTATGATTAATGGAAAGAAAATTATCAGGTATGATTATACATAATTTTACCTTCCATATCATCAAGCTGATCAATCCATAGACTGGTGGGATGTACCGAAGCAGTACTCACCCAGGGCGGGACATAGAAATCCCTGACCTCAACACTGAAGCTCCAAACCGGGCCTCCGCCCGTGCAGCCACAGTCAAACGGTAATGCTTGGAGAATGTATGAGCCGAAGCCCAAGTTGCCGCCTTGCATATCTCTTCCAAGGAGACGGATCCGGCCTCTGCCATCGAGGCCACCTGAGCTCTCGTGGAGTGAGCCTTCAGCTGGATAGGCGGAACCTTCCCCGCGGCCACATAAGCCGCTGCAATGGCTTCCTTGACCCATCTTGCCACTGTAGGCTTAGCAGCCTGCAGACCCTTACGAGGACCTGCAAACAGGACAAACAGATGATCCGATTTCCGGAAATCATTGGTCACTTCCAAGTATCTGATGATGACTCGTCTCACATCCAGATATTTAAGAGCAGAGTACTCCTCTGGGTAGTCCTCCCTACGAAAGGAAGGGAGACAGAGCTGCTGATTCACATGGAAGCGAGAAACAATCTAGGGCAGGAAGGAAGGCACTGTGCGAATAGTCACTCCTGCCTCAGTGAACTGCAGAAAAGGCTCTCGACATGAGAGCGCCTGGAGCTCGGAAACTCTTCTGGCTGAAGTGATAGCCACCAAAAAGACTGCTTTCAACGTCAGGTCTTTCAGAGATGCCCTCGACAAGGGTTCAAAAGGCGGCTTCTGCAATGCTCTTAGCACCAGGTTGAGATTCCACGCAGGCACCACTGAGTGCAGAGGAGGGCGCAGGTGATTAACTCCCTTGAGAAAGCGCACCACATCTGGCTGTGAAGCCAGGGAAGCACCCTTCAGGCGGCCCCTGAAGCAAGCCAGAGCCGCTACCTGGACTTTAAGGGAACTGAGCGACAGGCCTTTCTCCAGACCTTCTTGCAGGAACGCCAACACTGAAGAAATTGGAGCAGTGAAGGGAGAAAGAGAGCCTGCTTCACACCACGCTGCAAAGATACGCCAAACCCTGGCGTAAGCAGTAGAAGTAGAGCGCTTCCTCGCTCTCAGCATAGTGGCGATGACCTTGTCTGAGAAGCCCTTCTTCCTCAGACGCTGCCGCTCAATAGCCAGGCCGTAAGACCAAAGGGGGAGGGATCCTCCCTCACCACGGGACCCTGATGTAACAGGCCCTGTTCCACTGGCAGACGCAGAGGATCGTCCACTGAGAGCCTGATCAAGTCCGCATACCAGGGACGCCTGGGCCAATCCGGACCCACCAGGATTACCCTGCCGGGATGCTTTGCCACCCGGTCTAGCACCCTGCCCAACATGGGCCAGGGCGGGAACACATAGAGGAGCTCTTGTGTCGGCCACTGTTGGAGAAGAGCATCTACTCCCAGGGATCGAGGGTCCCGTCCTCTGCTGAAGAAGCGCGGCACTTGGCAATTGGCCGATGACGCCATCAGATCTAGGCTCGGCTGGCCCCAGCGCTTCGTGATGTCCAAGAACGCCTGAGCAGATAGCTGCCACTCTCCGGGCTCCAAGGTATGGCGACTGAGAAAGTCCGCCTTGACATTCATGACTCCGGCAATGTGGGCCGCTGAAAGCTGCTCCAGGTTCGCTTCCGCCCACTGGCAAAGATACATAGCCTCCTTGGCTAGAGGGGCGCTCTTGGTACCTCCCTGGCGGTTGACATAGGCCACAGCCGTGGCATTGTCCGACAGGACCCGTACAGGCTTCCACACCAGTACCGGGATGAACTCCAAAAGCGCCAACCGAATGGCTCTGAGTTCCAGGAGGTTGATAGACCACTTTGCCTCTGCAGGAGACCAGAGCCCCTGCGCTGTCCTTCCCAAGCAGTGGGCTCCCCAGCCCGACAAAGAGGCGTCCGTCGTGACGACAATCCACTCTGGGGTCACCAGAGGCATTCCCGCAGACAATTTGTCTGTCTGCATCCACCAGCTCAGCGCCTTGCGCACTGCTGGGTCCAAGGGAAGTCGCACAGCATAATCCTCCGACATCGGAGTCCAGCGCTGCAGCAAGGAGTGTTGAAGTGGTCTCATATGAGCTCTGGCCCAGGGCACTACTTCCATCGTGGCCGTCATAGAGCCCAACAGCTGCACATAGTCCCAAGCCCGAAGAGGAGAGGCTCCCAGGAACTGGTCCACCTGAGCCTGAAGTTTGACAATCCGATTGTCTGGCAGGAACACTCTGCCCACTTGGGTGTCGAATCGAACTCCCAGATACTCCAGGGACTGAGACGGGCGCAGCTGGCTCTTCTCCCAGTTGATGATCCATCCCAGGGAGCTCAAAAGAGCAACTACCCGGTCCACAGCTTTGCCGCACTCTGCATAAGAGGGGGCTCGGATCAACCAGTCGTCCAGATAAGGATGGACTTGTACCCCTTCCTTTCGTAGGAAGGCCGCGATGACCACCATTACTTTGGAAAAGGTCCGCGGAGCAGTAGCCAACCCGAATGGGAGGGCTCTGAACTGGAAGTGTCGTCCCAGGACTGCAAAACGCAGAAAGCGTTGATGAGGAGGCCAGATGGGAATATGCAGGTACGCTTCCTTGATGTCCAAGGAAGCCAAGAACTCTCCTGCCTTCACTGCCGCTATAACAGAGCGGAGAGTCTCCATGCGAAAGAGCCGCACTTTCAAGGCCCGATTGACCCCTTTGAGGTCGAGGATAGGCCGGACAGAACCTCCTTTCTTTGGTACCACAAAGTAAATGGAGTAACGTCCCTTGCCAAGCTGACTTTCTGGCACAGGAACGACCGCGCCCAGGCGGATCAGATTGTCCAAGGTCTGCTGCACTGCCACAGCTTTGACCGGAGACTTGCAGGGAGAGAGTACAAACCCGTCTTTTAAGGGTCGGCAGAACTCTAGCTTGTAGCCGTCTCTGATGACTTCCAGCACCCACGCGTCTGAAGTTATTGTGGTCCACTCGCCCAGAAACGAGGACAGCCGTCCTCCAATCTGCACTGGGGCGTGGACCAAGGCCCCGTCATTGGGTACGAGACCCTGGGGGAGGACCGGAGGAAGCACCTCCGGGACGGCGGTCTCTGCGAAAGGAATGCTGCTTGGGGGAGAAATTCCTCTTGAAGGAAGAGGGGGCAGAGGAACCCGACTTGCCCGGGCGGTACCGACGGGCTTCCTGCAACCGTCCTCTGGAGGTACCGGGACGAGTACTAGCCCGAGCCCTGACCTCTGGTAATTTCTTGCCCTTAGACGTGCCGAGATCGGTCACGATTTTGTCCAGCTCGACCCCAAAGAGCAGCTTGCCTTTAAAAGGCAATCTAGCCAGGCGGGATTTAGAGGCGTGGTCAGCAGACCAATGTTTCAGCCAAAGCCACCGCCGCGCAGAGATTGTCTGAGCCATGCCTTTAGCTGAGGCCCTCAAGACATCATACAGCAAGTCTGCCAAATAGGCTAAGCCCGATTCCAGGGCCGGCCAATCAGCCCTCAAGGAATGATCCGAGGGGGAAGCCCGCTGCACCATAGTCAGGCACGCCCTGGCCACATAGGAGCCGCAAACTGAGGCCTGCAAACTTAAAGCAGCCGCCTCAAAGGACGACCTTAAGGCCGCCTCCAATCTTCTGTCTTGGGCGTCCTTTAGGGCCGTGCCACCTTCCACCGGCAACGCCGTTTTCTTAGTCACCGCAGTGATTAAAGAATCCACGGTAGGCCACAGATAGGCCTCACGTTCACTCACAGCCAAAGGATAGAGGAGGGACATAGCCCTAGCCACTTTAAGGCTCGCTTCCGGGACATCCCATTGAGCCGAAATTAAGGTGTGCATGGCATCATGCACGTGGAAGGTTCTAGGCGGGCGCTTCGTCCCCAGCATAATGGCAGAGCCAACAGGGGCTGAGGGAGAGACGTCCTCCGGAGAGGAAATCTTCAAAGTGTCCATGGCCTGTAACAACAGGTTGGGCAAATCCTCTGGGCTAAAAAGCCGCGCTGCAGAGGGGTCATCCGCTCCATCCGAGCGGGGATCCGTCTCCTCCAAGGAATCCGCAAAGGACCGTTGGGAGACCTCAGACACGCTGCCCTCATCTACATCGGAGGAGACAAAGTCCTCCAAGGCCTGGAAATCAACCCGAGGGCGTTTACCTCTGGGAACCTCAACCTCTTTACCAGACGAGGGAGCAGGGGCAGCGTTGTGAATGAGGAAAGCCTGATGCAGCAGCAAAACAAACTTGGGGGAGAAACCCCCCAGACTGTGCACTTCCGCAGCCTGGGCAACAGCCCTAGACGCACCCTCAACCGGCGCTCGCAAGAGCGGGGGAGAGACATGCTGCGCATCCAAAATGGCGTCCGGCGCGACACTCCGCGAAGGAGCCGCGCGGGAAGAACGGCGCTTAACTTTAGCCGCTTTTGTGCCGTCGCCCAAATTAAGGGCGTTCATGGCATTAATATCTCCAACCTCAAGGGCGGCCCACGAAGAAGCCGTCCGAGCCGCGTGGCTGGCCAAGATGGCGGAGGCGAGGAGCGGGGGATGGGCGTTTATGGCGGGAAAAACCGCCACGCCGGAGGAAGGACCGGGACATTCATCGGTCACGAAACTGTCACCCAACAAGGGCGAATCAGGCTGTAAGACCCCCGCATCCCCTCTAGAAGCGCTCAAGCGATCCGGGAAGCGACCCTTTGCGCCCTCGCCCTCCGACTCCATATGCCACGAGGAGAAGAATCGGGGAACCCCCTGCCCGCTATAAAAAGGTAAAAATTACCTGCTGTCCGCTCCGAGCTGTAACGAACTGGTATCCCAGTGAGTAGCTGCAATGAACGTTTAAATAAATGTCGAAATAAACGCCTTTAAGGACGTTTAAAAATTTTTTTTTTTTTTTTTAATGGAGCCAGCGGGAGGGGGGGAGAAAAGGAGGGACCTGGCACCACCAGGTTTGCACTTGCTCAAAAGAGCCCTCAACCCCAGGCACTCAACAAAACCTAAAAATTAGGCTTGGAGGCCTAGCCAGAGCTGCTGCTGTGTGTGACCACCACCTGCTGAGATAGAGAACATACTGAGGAGTTTCCGGCAGCACATGACCACATATAGGGAGGCAAAAGTTTGCTCTCTATCTCCACCTGCTGGTAGATGGACACAACCCAGCAGTCTATGGATTGATCAGCTTGATGATATGGAATAACCAATTACAGACCAGTAGCATCCATACCACTAATAACCAAAATAACTGAAGTAATGGTAACAAAACAACTCACAAACTATCTAAACAAACACTCAATACTGCATGATGCCCAATCAGGATTCCGATCTAATCATAGCACAGAAACGGTCTTAGTCACCCTTATGACTAAATTTAAACAAATAATAGCAACTGGAAACAATATACTCCTCCCACAATTTGACATGTCAAGTGCCTTCGATATGGTTGACCACGGAATCCTATTACACATACTTGAATATTTTGGCATTGGAGGAAATGTCCTGAACTGGTTCAAGGGGTTCCTAACACAGCGCTCGTATCAAGTTACATCAAATTCAACCACATCTAATGCACGGACACCTGAATGTGGAGTACCACAAGGATCACCCCTCACACCAACCATTTTCAACCTAATGATGATCCCTTTGGCAAAACTCCTATCAAACCATAACCTCAACCCATATATATACGCCGATGATGTAACAATATATATCCCTTTCAAACAGGACATCAAAGAAATCTATAACGAAATCAATCAAAGTCTACACATCATGAACACATGGGCAGATGCATTTCGTCTGAAATTAAATGCAGAAAAGATAATGCCTGATACTCACCTCCCAATACAATACGAACGAATTTACCGCTATAAACACACCAAAATTAAACCTTCCAATCTCAGAAACGCTAAAAATCCTTGGAGTCACTATCGACCGCCACTTAACACTCGAAACTCATGCAAACAATACAACCAAAAAGATGTTCTACTGCATGTGGAAACTGAAAAGAATAAGACCATTCTTCCCAAGATCCGTCTTTCGCTGCCTAGTGCAATCTCTCGTATTAAGCCATCTGGATTACTGCAACTCACTATACGCAGGTTGCAAAGAGCAAATACTGAGGAAACTTCAAACAGCCCAGAATACAGCAGCCAGACTCATCTTCGGAAAACCAAAATATGAAAGTGCAAAACCCTTACGAGAGAAGCTACACTGGCTTCCACTCAAGGAACGCATTACTTTTAAAGTATGCACATTAATCCACAAAATCATTCACGGCGAAGCTCCAGCCTACATGTCTGAGTTAATAGACCTACCACCCAGAAACGCCAAAAGATCATCCCGAACTTTCCTCAACCTCCACTTCCCTAATTGCAAGGGCGTAAAATACAAGACGCTACACGCGTCAACCTTTTCTCACGTGGGCACGCAGTTCTGGAACGCACTGCCACGCAACCTGAGAACGATCCACGAGCAAACCTCCTTCCGCAAATTATTAAAGACCCATCTTTTTGAAAAAATTTATGGAAAGAACCAAAACACATAAAGTCCACACTCACTGTTCACTAATGCATCAATACATCCACTTCTGAACTCTCGTCCCCCATAGTCTCACCTCACTCATACCTTTACTCACAGAAATATGTATACCATACATAATGCCCTTTTAACCTCCCGCTGTCTCCTTCCAATGTTTCAAGGTTTTGTTCCAGTGTTTATATTCCTTAACAACACTTTGTCTCGTATAACTCTTCACAATGTAATCCATAACCAAGTTGTAACAAATTGTATTTCCATCATTCATATCGTATTGTAAGCCACAATGAGCCCGCAAAAAGGTGGGAAAATGTGGGAAAATGTGGGATACAAATGCAATAAATAAATAAATAAAAAATTTAACATATCCTATATAATAATTTGCACCTTCGTCTGGATGCCTGGGTTCGTAACACACTTCCCATTGGTCCGCCCTGGGGATGACGTCAGAGGGCAGACCAATGGAAAGTGCGAGGAAAAGGAAGCCAGCAGCAGCCAGCAGAGGTGAGTAGACCCTCCCCTTTGACTTGCAGGACGCCCGCCCCCCTCCCCTTGAAGTTGCAGGATGCCCCTCTTCCTCCCTCCTTCCATTCCCGTCCAAGTTCCACACACCCCTTCTCCTCAGAGTTCCACGGCCCTGCGCCTCCCTCCCTCTCTCTCCCCTCCGAGTGCAACCACGACCTGTCCTCCGGCAGCCCCTCACCTTCCTGCGTGCTGGCTGTAATTTAAAAATTCTTACCTTCGGGGTCCAGCATCAGCAGTGAAGGTGAGCGGCGCTTCAGACTGCCTTCCCATGTGTCTCAGCTCTGCCTCTGGTCCCGCCCTTCCAGAAACAGAAAATGAGGGCAGGACCTGAGGCACAGCTGAAACAGAAGGGAAGGCAGTCTGAAGCGCCTTCACTGCTCGACTTCACTGTTGCCAGCGGACGACGAGGTAAGAAGTTTTAAATAACACCCCCATGTCCAAAAGTCTGACTCTTACAACGCTGTTTCCCGCTACCTCGCAAGCTCCTATAAAAGCGAAAAAAAGGAAGTTGTTCTAAATATTGCAAAGAACTCACCCCTTCTCCATCACACGACCTTCTATTTCTCGGTTACTCCGGTTTCCTAACATTCCACCCACCATCAACCCCTGCACCCCCCACCACTTCCTGCAAACCCCCGCGGAGCGTGGTGCTGCGCCTGCTCAAGAACCAGAAATGCCCCAAAAAGATCAGACGAGGAATAGCAAGCTGCGCATCCCAAAGTCTCCAGCGGCTAATTGTGCAATCTACGCCCGAAATCTACTTAGCTTCACCCATAATGAATTACAACAACTGTTTATGAAGTACTCACTCAAGTATTCTGCGTAACTGCAGTCTAGATTGTAGTTTCAATGAAATGCCACTGTACAAAGAATTACAATAATCAAATTGAGGTAGAAGAATAGATTGAGCTGTAACTAAACTTTTCTGAGCTCAATGATGATTAGTGCACTGCGATGCCCAATTACAGCCAGGTTACCACCACGTAAGCCATTTCTGGGGGGTTTTCTTTTTCACCCAGAAATGGCATGGCACACACTCGGGGCGGAACTACCACTGGCGGCTGTGTTGGGCTGGCGGTAGTCCCGATTTAGCGTTCGGAAAGCCTGCACTGGGCTTACAGATGCTTTGTCAAAGACACCCCTGAGCATGCTCACAGGGCTGCTGCAGCAGTGGAACTTTGATAGATACACTTCAGGTGATCCAGATGAGCTTTGGATTTCTACAGCTGGCAGGGCCTGGGGATCCCTGTCATTTATAGAAAGATACATCCAGCTGCTGGGTGGGGCTGAGGCAAAAGTGAATGGGCCCAGGCTTGACATGCAGAGACTTGCATCTGCTTTCTTTGTGTGTAATTTTTCAGCATATAAAACACACAAAGCTTTGATTACCTAACATAGTGCCTCTTATCAAGCCACGCTAGCGGTTCCCACGCAGCAATGTCAATGAAGCCCATTCTGGCTATGTTGGCACTGTCGCACTGGGGACCACTATGGCAGCTTGATAAAGAGGCCCATAGACGATGGAAATGTAAACAAAATATTAAGTGGCACAAAAATTTCAGCTTCCACTTGAGAAATAGTATCTCAGCGAACTGTTACTTTTTGATGCTGTTAAAAATTCAGGAACTACAAAATAATGTTATGCCTCTCTCACATTCCTTAGCCATCTATTATTGAATGCATGATTAAACAACATGCAGCTAAGCCCTACCAGGTTTTTATTTTACTAATCACTTTCTCAAGTAGTTGTAAAACCATATTTCTTCTTGGAAATAAGAAAATACTGTACTATGAAGTGCCACCAACTGCTCCAGATATGATAGAGGTCGTATGACAATTTGTTCCTTATCTTGGACACAAGCTTTAATTATCTCACTTTTAAAATTAGAATATGATTTAATCCTAAATTAAAACATCTGCAAAACAAAGATTTAATTGCCGCCTTATTTATTTATTTTTTTTACTTCACCCAAGACGGTGGGTGTATATCCCTTTTGGGAACCTCATGATTGCCTTCCACAATCATAATAAATTACTGTCATGATTTGTCCCACACTCAAAATGGTTATATCCCTCCATTGATGCGTAGGCTGGATTAAACAAGAGCCACTGTTTATTGAAATACACAAGAAGGAACAAGAGTTGGGATACAAAATACAAAAATCAATGTTGAAGTATTCTTTGGGAATTCTCTCACAAATTTGAGTACCCTTGCTGACCAATCACATTACAGTGTGTAGATCAGTACTACATAGTAAACTAAAACCAGAGCAGAGATTACTATTATGACTACGACATATAGGGCTAGATTCTATTTTTGACGCCTAAAATAAAATCGGTGCTGAAAAAATACGCCTAGGCGTATTCTATAAACTACGTCTGAAGTTAGGCACGGTTTATAGAAAACGCCTAAATTTAGGTGTAGTTTATAGAATACATGCAGCGTCCATTTCCTGTGACTATTTAAACGTGGACATTTATGCCAACTATAATCTGGTGTAAATGCTGGCACCTAAATTACGCATAGAACGGGCATATTCTGTAACTGCGCATAAATACAAAGAATGCCCATGCCCCACCCATGACCACACCTCCTTTCCAGATCTGCAACTTAGAATTTACGCACATCACTTTATATAATATGCTTAGAAAGTTGTGAATGTAAATTCTAATTAAAGCCAATTAGTGGCAATTGTTTAAGTGGCAATTATCAGTTAAAACCAATTAAGTTGCATGCACAAAACGGAATACAAACAGATTTGCACGCGCAACTTAGGTCGAACTATATAGAATTTGGGGGATACTGTACAAAACAAAGTCAAGAAACATCTCCTAATTTTCTGTTCTGCAATCTATGCCACTCCCTTCCTTAGAGAATTTTCTCTGGTTGCCTAAGTGACCCTCTCCAGCCTGAATGCTTAAGGTGTACCCTCACAGTTGCTCGTTGGCCAACAAAGCGAAGGTAGTCCCTTTCTGAGCCTGAGCAAATCTTCTCTGCAGTGTGCTTAAGCTTCATGTATAGGAGGTGCAAATGGAACAAAAAAAAAAAAAACCCAACAACTTAGTTCTCTTGGGATCCCTTTGTACTTCTGAAGGTGCTGCTCTCCACTCACATCCACCCTGTGGCAACCACAAGCTTCAATGATGACAGAAAAAAAAAATTCAAAATAACATCCTCCCACAAATTAATGGTGTCTTCAGTGGCAACTGTAATGAGATAACATTCTGACTTAATTATGTGTTTATATAAACAATAGGAAGCACTTTTGTTGCCAATGTTGTCTCCTGAGGATTGGGGATTATTTAAAAATATGAAACCATTTCTTTTATTCTCTTAGGAGACAGTATTCTGTCAACAGCAGTGCCCCTCCCAGAGAAGTCGTTTACTCTAAAGACAACTGAAAATCACGAACAAATTCAAAGACAAAATAATTTAGGACCATTGCAAAAGTACTTTTGAAGACTGACTCAGGGCTGTAAGCCCATAAGAGAGTTTCTAAAGGGGACTTCATATGTGGCTTCCAGTCTTGTTGCTTTTGTGATCAAACTGTGGACACTGGGAGGATTTATAAAAACAGTGTGTGTGTGTGGGGGGGGGGGGGGGGGGTCCCTAGGTAGTTGTGAACAAAGGCTTCATCATGTCCACATTCCACTACTAAATCCAAATGAGCTAGAATAAAAAGGAGACAGAACTAATAGACTTCTCCCAACCCCATACCAAAGAAAAAGTACATTTGAAATGGTTACTATATTCTCATTTATAAATGGTACAGTCTAAATGTGAACTAAGGGTTCCAATTATTTTAAAATCATGTTACAGACTTGGAGACCAGCCCTATAAATCAGCTGCAACACTGCTAGGTGTTGCTGCGTAGGAGACCCAAGAATAATTACTAGACTACTGCAACGCAGCATACGTAGGGTGCAAGGAAAACACACTAAAATCCTTGCACACAGTCCCAAACACGGCAGCAAGACTGATTTTCAAGAAATTGAAATACGAATGAGCAACCCCACTGCTTGAAACACTACATCGGCTACTAGTCAGGGCAAGAACATATTTCAAAACAAGCACCCTAATCTTCAAGATACTATTCGGAATGGCACCTGAATACATGCTTAACATGACTCAACTATCCTCAAGATATGCCAACCCAGAAAACAGAAACTACCTACTCCTACCCAACTGCAAAAAAACAGTCCAAATGGTGGAACTCGATACCAAACACTATAAGAAGCATCACAAACCTCCTCCAATTCAGAAAAGAAATGAAAACCTACCTTTTCAAAAACTTCTACAACAAATCACAAAGATAGTGTCATCTCCTTCAAACCTACCTCCTGAAAACTATACAAATAAATATCAACAAAACTCAATAGTTGAACATAAAAACTACCACTAACTATTCCTCCTCAAATCTCTCTCTTCAATAACTCTGAGAATACGATATGAACTACAGGTGCCCTCTCCACATAGAACAAAACTATTGTAACTCCACCAAAATGTAAATTGTAATCCACTTTGAACTGAAACTTGTTTTTGGATAATAGTGGGATACAAGAATGCATAAATAAATCAATAACCAGACTTAACTCTTGCTCATTGGGCTTGCTGGGGAAGCTGTGGAGGCAGCATCCACAACATATGGCCAGAAGGGAGTCCCGTCCAAAACAAACAAAAGCAAAACAAAACACACACAATTTTTAAAAGAAAAATTGTGTTTGTAGTGAATTACTTAATAAAAAATAAATAAAAACTATTTACTTCAAAGAGAATACTAGTGCAAAAAGAAAGAAGAAAAAAACTCAACGATTGCTAGAATTTCACCTCTTTGCTAGTGGACTCAAAAAATTCAAAAGGAGGTGTACCAGCTATCACACAACAGCAAAACCTAGTGTCTGGATTTCAAGTCCATACCTCTAAGCAGCAGAACTATCATTTCAATGGCTGGGCAGAATTAAGAGGATAATCAATCAGATTCAACTTATAACCTACAGCTCTTCCTATCAGCATATCTACGGACCATTTTAGACTCATTTACCCTTTTCCCTGTTATCTACTTTCCCTGTTTCCTCTATTCTGTCTAATTTGATTGTAACCATCTCATCTCTGATCTGGCAATAGCTATTTAGTGCATTGTAAGCCACTTTGAGCCTGCAAAACTGTGGGAAAAACGTGGGGTATAAATGTGCAAAATAAATTATAGACAAACAGAATTGTATAACTCATGGTCATGAAGCAGAGGAATAGCTCGCTGGTTAGAGCAGTGGGCTGAGAACCAAGAAAGCCCAATTCAAATCCCACTGACAATTCTTATGATCTTGGACAAGTCAATTAGCCCTCCAGAGACAAGGAAATATCTACAATATCTGATGTAAGTCGCCTTGAATTGCTACTCCACTCCTTAAAGGCATTACTCAGTTTGGAAACTTTGTTGCACACTAACAAACATGAGGCCAATTCAACAGCCGTAATATTTCATTAATTATGGCATTTTACTACCATATAACTACCGTATATGTTCAGTCTAGGGATAAAGAAAGTGTAGAATTAACTTTATCCTATACTTGTATCAATAAGACATTCATGCTGTATTTTGTGATTTCTTATGAGGCTCTCTCTTACATCAGACTATCACCAGCCAACCAAACTCCACCATTATACATTTATTTGTTACATTTGTATCCCACATATTTGCAGGCTCAATGTGGCTTACATAATACCGTAAAGGCATTCGCCAAGTCCATTAGGGGATAAGAACAAAAAATGTTATAGTGGGATAGGGAAGATAAGATTCAATGAAGTTGGGTTTGATAGTGAAGTGTTGCAGGGTTGAGGCATTTAAGTTGGGTCAGTCGGATATGCCTTTCCGAATAGGTGAGTCTTTAATTTTCTGAATTTTAGGTGATCGTAAGTTGTTTTCACCATTTGTGGCAGTGCGTTCCACAGGCGCGTGCTTATGTAAGAGAAGTTGGACGCATGGGTTGTCTTGTATTTTAGTCCTTTGCAATTTGGGTAGTGGAGATTTAGGTAAGACCGTGATGAGCTAGTACTATTTCTGATTGGGAGATTGATTAGGTCAATCATGTAACCTGGGACTTCACCGTAGATAATCTTATGGACTAAGGTGCAGATTTTGAAAGAGATACGTTCTCTGATAGGAAGCCAGTGCAGTTTTTCACAGAGTGGTGTGGCGCTTTGGAATCGTGTCTTACCAAATATTAATCTGGCTGCTGTGTTTTGGGCCGTCTGGAGTTTCTTTGTGAATTGTTCTTTACATCCCGCATAGATTTCATTGCAGTAATCAACGTGGCTTAATACGACTGATTGAATTAAATTATAGAAAACATCCCTTGGGAAGAAAGGTTTTATACGCGTGAGTTTCCACATTGAATGCAACATTTTCTTTACGGTGGAGTTGACTTGGGATTCAAGTGTAAGATTTCGATCAATAGTAACACCTAGTATTTTGAGACATCAGTTCACATTTTTATCTGTGCTTTAAATAGGCTGTATGCTAAGAGATACCCTATGAAAAATGGAAAGGCTGAAATATGTATTTTATTTTTCTCCAAGCAACACATCAAACCTAGCTGTATGTATGCAGTGTGTGCATAAACTATATGCTCTGGCACACTTCACCAAATGTTTACTATTTATTTTAAATGTATACACCACCCACCAATTCAACCATTAGAGCAGTGAACAGAGGTTAAATGGAATCACAGATGGAGGAAAAAATTACACAAGGCTGCCAGAACTTCCCAGCTAGCACAGTGGAAGGCTTTGTTTCTATGAAGAATTCAGGTGCTTGAAGTTTCATTACAGGCTCAGCCAACTATTTTGCTAGAGCTAAAGCCTATGACAAGTGCCATAAACATCCATCATTTTTAAGATTCGACCAAATTCTTTGATAAAGCTAGCTACTTTGCGTCAGAGGCATCCAGAAGAGTGCCAACATCTATATTATTACTCTGTGGTGGCATTAGAAGGAAACTAGCTAAATGAAACAGAAAGACAGCAAGTATATCGTAACATGAAAAACTTTTTCCTCCTTCTCTATTTCCCCAATTGTTGCATATAGGTCACACTGAATGGTTGCTGATCTTTACATAAAATGTAATATTAGAAAGGGAACCTGAGTAAACATATAACAGTTTTTTATATTATTACATCATTTATTTAAGGTACAAAGTTATTGAACATCAACCTCAACCATGTAAAAAAAAATTTAATTGCCCCCTTAGTTAATCAACTGACTAAACATCATTAGTAATTAGACTCAACTGACTGAACACAACAGGCTTGGCTGCAGGAAGCCCTGTTGAATCTAAACCTCACTAAATATTGAACCTTACCATGAGAGTGAACTAGTCACCACAAGGTTTCTACAAGAACATGTCACAAATCAAGGGACATTCCAGAAGAGATGAGAAAAAAAAATTGCTGTTTAAATAACAGTCTGGTAATGCTCATCTCATATCTGCAAAATACACCTAGATGATCAATCTTTTTTGGGATAAATGTTCTATGGACAGACAAGTCAAAAGTGGAACTCCTAAGACAACTCAGGTCCCATTATATATGGCATAAAGCAAATTGATGTTTAGTCAGTTGGTTGATTAACTAAGGGGGCAATTATTTTTTTTACATGGTTGAGGTCATCTCTTCTGGAATGTCCCTTGATTTGTGACATGTTCTTGTAGAAAACCTTGTGGTGACTAGTTCACTCTCATGGTAAGGTTCAGTATATAGTGAGGTTTAGATTCAACAGGGCTTCCTGCAGCCAAGCCTGTTGAGTTCAATCAGTTGAGTGGAGGAGTGGCCTAGTGGTTAGGGTGGTGGACTTTGGTCCTGGGGAACTGAGGAACTGAGTTCGATTCCCACTTCAGGCACAGGCAGCTCCTTGTGACTCTGGGCAAGTCACTTAACCCTCCATTGCCCCATGTAAGCCACATTGAGCCTGCCATGAGTGGGAAAGCACGGGGTACAAATGTAACAAAAAAATAATTACTAAACAGCATTTCACAATAAGAACATCACACCAACAGTCAAACATGGTGGTTGTAGTGTGATGGTGTGAGGATGCTTTGCCGCTTCAGGAACAGGAAACCTTACCATTTTTGAAAGAACCATGAATTCTGCACTGTACCAGAAAATTCTCAAGGAGAATGTCTGGTCATCTGCCCATGAGCTGATGCAGAAGTGTAATTGGATAATGCAGCAAAACATAATCCAAAATACAAATGCAATCTATTGCTGAACGGCTAAGGAGAAACAAAATTAAAGTTTCTAACTGGCCTAGTCAAAATCCTGATGTTGTGGAAGGACCTGAAACCAGCAGGTCATGCACAAAAACCTATGAATGTGTCTGAATTAAAGCAGTTCTGCAAAGAAGAGTGTGCTAAGATTCCTTAACAGCGATGTGAAGGACCAATATCAAAATTATATGGATGTGGTTGTTTGCAATGATTGCTGTTAAAGGTGGTACAATACATTATTATGTTTAGCAGCAGTTACTTTTTCACATGCTTGAAATAGGTGTTGGACAACTTTGTTCTTTAAATAAATTACTTAAGTGTGTCTTGTGTTCATTCAGGCTCCTTTGCTACAACATTACATTTTGTTTAAAGAATACAAACCATTCAGGGAGGAAATTATCAGTGGGGGCTACTGAAAAATGGGTTATTTTACCACAAGTTGTGCTATTTTAGCACAAGGTCCCATTTTATTCAATACTAGGAATTATATGGAAATAGATGGTGAATAAGACTGAAAATACTATAATGCCTTTGTATCACTCCATGGTGTGACCGCGCCTTGCGTATTGCGTTCCGTTCACCATATAAAAAAAAATATATATAGCGGAATTAGAAAAGGTTCAAAGAATAGCAGCCAAAACAATAAAGGGGATGGAACTCATCTTGTATGAGGAAAGGTTAAAGAGGTTAGGGCTCTTCAGCTTGGAAAAGAGACGGATGACGAAAGATATGATCGAGGTCTACAAAATCCTGAATGGTGTAGAACGAGTAGAAGTAAATCGATTTTTTACACATTCCAAAAGTACAATGACTAGGGGGACACTTGGAAATACTTTTAAAATACATAGGAGGAAATATTTTTTCACTCAACGAATTAGTTAAGCTCTGGAGCTCTTTGCTAGAGGATGTGGTAACAGTGGTTAGCATAACTGTATTTAAAAAAGGTTTGGACAAGTTCCTGGAGGAAAAGTCCATAGTCTGCTATTGAGACAGACACAGGGAACCAACTGCTTGCCCTGGGATTGGTAGCATGGAATGTTGCTACAATTTGGGTTTCTGCCTTGGCCACTGTTGGAAACAGGATACTGGGCTAGATGGACCACTGGACTGACACAGTATGGCTGAGTACTCTTATGTTCTTATGTGATGTTCTTATACAGTAAGTGGTTTCCTTTCAAGAAAGCTTACTATCTAAGTTGTTACCTGAGGCAATGGAGCAAAAAAGCATCAGTGGAACAAGCAAGATTTGAACCCAAGCTTCCCTGGTTCTCAGCCCATAGCTCTAATCACTGCTCCACGTCTCCATTTCACAAACATATTTATTTATTATTTATTTGGATTTTGCTCACACCTTTTTCAGTAGTAGCTCAAGGTGAGTTACATTCAGGTACACTGGATATTTCTCTGTCCCAATCTAAGCTTGTACCTGAGGCAATGGAGGGTTAAGTGACTTGCCCAAGTTCACAAGCAGTAGCAGTGGGATTTCAACCGGCCACCTCTGGATGTCAAGACCGGTGCTCTAACCACTAGGCCACTCCTCCACCAAGCATATTTCATGATGCTTGGTTTCCTTCTCTGTTACAGAAATTTGCATGTGATTAAGACTTACAATCAAGAGATCTGCTTTAAAAATTGTTGATGACATACATACCAAATTCTGAAGGAACCACAGTCTACAGACCCTGGCCAAAAACATCTTTTTCAAAGGATAAATGATAGGAATATAGTTGTTGTTGGGGGGGGGGGGGGGGGGTAATGCCCCAGATAGCTGTGAATAAAAGATCATGGTGCCATAGCCCAGGATATTTTGGTTCCAACTGAACTGAAAGCTCAGAAGGAACAAAGGAAACATTCCAGACCAAAATAACTAAATACATGTAACAAAGATCAAATAATTTTAATACTATCAATGTGTTCTGACCTACCCATGATCACAACTTAAGTGAAATGGGCTGCTTTCTTATAGGAAACCAAGGTTAAAAAAAAAATTAAACGTGGGGAGGTAGGAGCATATAGTACGAAACTGGTATCTATCTGGGATAGAACTCTAAAGGAAATTAGATGGTTTAAGCGTTACTGAGAGGGATAAGAGAAAAGACATACAGATCTGATCTTACAAAGGCCATTTTAAAAGTTAGCTAAAACTGACTAACCTAAAAATTCCCTTACGTGGTTTGCGCCAGACCATTCCTTGATCATGCTTGTGAGATCGGAGATTCTGCCTGATTGAGCCTCTGTCTACATCCAGAAAAGGATTGTATGCATTTTAGACGATGTGATATAAATTCACCAACAACCACTGGATAAAGGCGAGCTAGAAATTAATAAAACAAATCAACAGGTAGTCACGTAGTTACCAAGCTTCAGAAGTACTGTGGCAGAAATCTAAAGGTTACTACTAAAGGCTGACTTGTTCACCAGTTTTCTCAGTGATAGGTGGCCAATCTACCAAACTGATTGAGAAGACAGAATGAAGTGCACCCTTTCATTTCTGATTAAATAAGCCCCCTTTCCCTTTGGATTAAGTCCTCAAGCACTTGGACAAAATTTGAACATGGAGACTACTAGAATTTGGAGCAAAAGCTTGACACCACAACAGGCAAAAAGAGGTCAGGGAATGCAAAGGTCAGATACCATACATCAGCAGCATAGCACTTGCAAGTGATACCTATCCAAGGGCCAGGTGGAAAGGGAGCTGCTGGGTTTACATGGGTGTAGGCAGCCAAATCACGTTAGAATGTATTCTCGGTGGTGTCAGGAAAATCCGCATCACCAAGCTGAAACTAAGAACAGAATAAAGACAGAAACCCCAGCTCATGCATGCAAAGGGAACAACGGCGGGGGGGGGGGGGGGGGGGGGTAAGCATGTTAGTGTGTGTGTGTGGGTGGGGTGATATGTGTTATCTAATGAAAGGAGTTGGGTGTGGGGGAGGGGGAGACTTTTCTTAAACACCCCTCCCCCTCTCCAGCCGCCTCACCTCTTTCCTCCTCTGCTCCCATACTGTCATATCAAGTGTCCTCAGGCTGGATCTGAAGACGAAAGACTCTTTGGTTACTTATAACAGTATCGTCCTGATGTCTCCTGATCTTGCTCAACAGTCCCAAGTAAGACTGACATTGGATGTGCTTAGTTTCAAGTTTATTTAAATTTCCTATCCCACTCTACAGACATGCCATCTAGGAGGTTTACAGACTAAACAAGAGAAAAGAGAAAGTGTGATTGACACAATACAGTACAGTGTAGGGGGGGGGGGGGGCAGAACTACAATTCAAATCCTTATGTTAATGGAGGAGTGGCCTAGTGGTTTGAGCACTGGTCTTGACATCCAGAGGTGCCTGGTTCAAATCCCACCACTGCTCCTTGTGATCTTGGGCAAGAAACTGCTTCAGGCTACAAGCTTAGCTTGTGAGCCCTTACGTCAGATGAGGGCGGGCCCAGGTCAGGAAAGGAGATATATCCTGAAGTCTCGGCGGTGATCAGATGTTCTTCTTGCCCGTGCAGCGCCTTCACACAGAGGTGAGAGGCGCTGCGCGGGCCCGGTAAGGCGGAGGGGGGGGGGGCGGGACACAGGAGCAGAGGATGGCAGGAGGCGGAGCTGTGGGAGAAAAAGAAAGAGAGGAAGGGAGGGGGGCCGGGGCTGCAAAAGTTTGGATTTCTATGCTGCAGGGGGAAACGGGGAGCAGCGTCGACCTCGGGTGGGGGGGGGCAAGGCCATCCATACAGGACGCTCCTGACGAGCGCCTTTGCCCCCTCCTGAAACACACGTGTTTGTGTTTTGTTTTTTGTTGTTGTTTTGACGTTTGTGGCATGCGCAGAGCAGCCAGCATAACGCTTGGCTGCTCTGCGCATGCTTTAGGGGCCGATTACCGACGGGGATTACACCAGTTTAATATATTGTACTTTACAATAACGCACCGAACATGTGCGACTTGTTTTTTTGGTGCATTCTTCATTTTTTCAAATTCGTTAAGGACTTTTAAGTTTTTTTACGTTTGGTTGATGCATCTGGCCCTAAGAAGATGGTGCAACAATGCAATTAGAATATCTGCTGCTCTCAGCCCCTCCCATTACACTGTCAGCAGGGCACGGCCTCCAAACCATCCCAATGGATCCTCCTACCTATCTTCTCTGCTCTTCTTGCTGCAGTCCATATGCATCATTTTGTTCATGTGTGAACAGATGCGAATAGCAGGCTGGACAAAAGACAAATGGACCTACCCTCAATAGGCGCTCTTGTATTTTTGCAAGAGATAACCTAACAGTATTACAAAATTTAAACAAAAGAATATGGTATTTTCATAAGAACCTAAATTTGCAAGAAGGTCCACACAAAAGCATACTTAAAAATCATGTATAGTAATTATTCTGGGAGAAGGCTCTTCTCTTTAAATCTTCTAGCATGGTTCAAGATTAATGCGATCTCAGAAATGTGCTGTTGTGTGTTATCAAATCCACCAAGTAACACAGTGACACACAGCCTCATTTATTTCCTGGAGCACCATCCAAGCCGTGATGTGACTACAGCCAGGCAAAACATCTCCCCATGACCACAAATAGAATAGCTACAGAAATATAAACACTGCAAAAAAACTATCACAAAACAATTTTGCCTGTTTTTCTACTTTCCTGTATAAATCATCATGATCCCCAAAAAACAGATAGATATGAGCTGTTTCCACAGTAGAATCAATGAGTTACCAAACTTTTGGTAGATTGGGTTTTTGAAAGAATGCATTTAGGGGTAATTTTGTAAAGCATTTTCAGCACGTAAAACTTTTTTTTTTTTTAAACACACTTAAAAGGGTTTTCATTAAAAACTATGTGGCTGAACATGCACATACCTACACACCCCACGTGCAGGGATTCCCAGGAGTGTAGCTTGGACGGAGTTATAATATTTGAGAGTAGGTATACATCTGTGCAAGAATATTTGTGGACTACCAGGGTTCGTTAGAGGAGACTATTTTATAAAGGATATATAGGTATTGTTGATTTCATATAGCAGGTATAATGTTATTATAAACAGCCCCTTAAAACCCAAGGTTTGTACAAGGTTCAAGAAATTAGAACAAGGAATTTTCAAGTGTATGTGCTTTAAATAAATGTGAACTCTATGTGAGTGGAGGAGTGGCCTAGTGGTTAGGGTGGTGGACTTTGGTCCTGGGGAACTGAGGAACTGAGTTCGATTCCCACTTCAGGCACAGGCAGCTCCTTGTGACTCTGGGCAAGTCACTTAACCCTCCTTTGCCTCATGTAAGCCGCATTGAGCCTGCCATGAGTGGGAAAGCGCGGGGTACAAATGTAACAAAAAATAAATGACATACAACTGTGCAGTCTTACTCTCCCACAGGAAAACAACCGGCAATAACAAAGATAATTGAATGATTTTTAAAACATATCAGACCTGACAAGTCTGATCACCCCTGAAAGATAACAGTAATGTATCCTAGATAATGCACTTTCAAAATGAAGCTTCTGGGAGATAGGTGGCATCTCTTTAAATATCAGTACTGTTACAAATTGACCACCACCATTGTTCTTTACAAAATAAAAAATAATCCACGTGGAACTACTTGGCACACACACACACACACATACCTGCTCAATGCTCTTAATGTTAGTAATGTCCTAATCGGACAGGCCAGTTGTTACATATATATATATAAATAACAACTGGCCTGTCCAATTAGGGCATTACAGACATTAAGAGCATTGAGCAGGTAGCCATGAGGACGCATTCCAAACACAATACGCTTTTGTGACAAAATGTAATCCATTTTTCAGAAAAGAAACCACATGCTAGATCTGGCACCGCAGGATGGTGCTTATAGTAAAGCTGTGGATCTGAAATCCCACAAGTTATTTGTCTGAATCCCAACTTAACTACTCTCATGGGCCAGCACAGTGGCAGCTGTGAATTGCCATGCAGGCAGAGAACCTGGCATTGATTCTTAGGAAGGGTCTTCAGGTCACTGGGCCAGCTTGGAATACCACTGAGACGGAGTACACTGCCTCTAGAGGTGAGGCAGGGAATCCTAGTCATCATGCAATGGGAATACTTAGTACACAGATTTAGGATCCATGATTGCATCCCCAATCAAGAGCTGTCTGATGTCTGGGCTGGATGAACAAATATATAAAAAGAGATTACATCCGACAATATTTAGAAGAGATGATGCCGATGATAAAAAAGGTTCAATATTATCCCTGGGTCAAAGTGGGTTCTTTCATACAGAAAAGTGTCCTTTACAACTCTCAAAACAAGAGATCTATGGAGGATAATGCGGAAGAGGGCAGAAGCAAAAATAGAATGCAAGGTACAAAAGATGGTCTCGCCTTTTCAATAAGGACCAATTTCAAACAACAGTGAAAGGACAGGTAAGAGGAATAGTTTTATCAACCATATTAGGAGCCAACAGGCCCATTTCCTTACTATCTATACCCTCAAAATAGCCATTCTTGTGAGAGTGGCCAGGGTTCTCATTTAAATTAGGCAATGTGAAGTTAGTTTATGTGCATCTAGCACAATTTTCAAATACCAGTAAATCCTTTCATTCCTGCTGAAGACAATGTCGACACTTTTCAACACTGTCTTTTGGTGGAGGTGAAGGAGTCTTTTATTTCAATGGCGAACTGAATTATCGGCATGTAGCTGTTGATGAGACCTCATTGAAGAAGAGTAAGAGTGACAGTGCTTGAAAATCAGACATCTGGTCCCTGGGCACTAAGGCAGGGGGAAGCACAGACATTGTCTCTACCTGATCCCCAGGCACTGAGGCGAGGGGGTGAGCAGGATTATTTTTAATTGTTGAACCTAAGGTAGAAACTGAAGACAAGCGTTTTCTTGAAGAGTCTGGAGTTGACTTTCCTGAACTGGAGTTCAGAGGGTATTCCCTTAATTTAAGAGCCCTTATTTGTAACGTTTTAGCTGATGTGCTTTTACAATGAGGACCATTAGTAGTATCATGCTGGTTTCCCAAACAGCGTAAGCAAGCAGTATGAGGGTCTGTAATTGATCATTTTACTACTACTACTAATCATTTCTAAAGTGCTACTAGACGTATGCAGTGCTGTACACTTGAGAACATGAAGAGACAGTCCCTGCTTGACAGAGCTTACAATCTAATTAGGACAGACAAACAGGACAAACAAGAGATAAGGGAATATTAAAGTGAGGATGATAAAATAAGGGATCTGAATAAGTGAATAAGGGTTAGGAGTTAAAAGCTACATCAAAAAGGTGGGCTTTTAGCTTACATTTGAAGACTGCCAGAGATGGAGCTTGACGTACCGGCTCAGCAAGTCTATTCCAGGCGTATGGTGCAGCAAGATAAAAGTAACGGAGTCTGGAGTTAGCAGTGGAGGAGAAGGGTGCAGATAAGACAGATTTACCCAGTGAATGGAGTTCCCTGGGAGGAATGTTATTATTATTATTAGCATTTTATAGTGCTACCAGACACACGCAGTGCTGAACACCTGACACAAGGCGACAGTCCCTGCTCAAAAGAGCTTACAATCTAAGTAATACAGACAACAAGACAGTTACGGGCGAGGGAAGTAATGGGCGAGAAGGGAGGAAGAGACAAGGGGAGGGCAATTGTGGCTAGGAGCTAAAGCAGCAGTGAAAAGGTGGGTTTTCAGCATAGATTTGAAAACAGGTAGAGATGGAGCTAGACGTATAGGTCCAGGAAGTCTATTCCAGGTATAAGGTGCTGCGAGAGAAAAGGAGCGAAGCCTGGAGTTAGCAGTGGAGGAGGAGGACAACAAGAGAGATTTGTCAAGCAAGCGGAGTTCACGGGGAGGAATGTAGGGAGAGGTAATGGGGGGCTGCAGAGTGGATGCATTTAAAGGTCTGTACGAGAAGTTTAAACTGAATGCGGAAGCGGACAGGGAGCCAGTGAAGTGACTTGAGCGGGCTAGTACGGGTATAACGATTCTGGCGGAAAACAAGTCATGCCGCAGAATTTTGGACAGATTGGAGAGGAGAGAGATGGCTCAGCGGAAGACCGGTGAGAAGTAAATTGCAATAGTCCAAGCGAGAAGCGACAAAGGTGTGGATAAGGGTTCTGGGCAGCATATTCAGAAAGGAAGGGGTGAATTTTGCTAATATTGTAGATAAAGAAGCGACAGGTTTTGGCGATCTGTTGAATATGGGCAGAGAAGGAGAGAGAGGAATCAAAGATGACTCCAAGGTTACGAGCCGAGGAGACAGGGAGGATGTGAGAGCCATTAACAGAGATAGAGAAAGGGGGAAGAGGGGAGGTGGGTTTAGGGGGAAAATGAGCAGCGGTGGAGTTTCTCCGACATTGCGGAACAGCTGATCACAAAAACAAAAGGTGTGAAGGAGCTGCCCTGCTCGTCTTTTTTTTTTTTTTTTTTTTTAAAGAAACAGACCAAGAATGACTCTGCATAAACCAGCAGACCGGATGGCCCAAAATTTTCTCTTTTTCCAAGTAGCTGCCTCTCCCCACCTCCAAAGGTCCTCCTCCCTTGAAGAGCTTGAGGAAAACTTTCTTTGTTATCTTTACTTTTAAATTGCTAGCAATAGATTAAAATAGCCAGCATCAGAGAGATATCAGGGAGGAAATTGGAGGAGGGACTCGGCCTCCCGAGTGTAACACCCCCAAGGCACTAAGAGACACCCACGGACCTCTGCCTCTGAAAACAGGTTTTTTTTTTCCTAAATGCACAGGTAACTAATCAATCAATCTAACAATCAAGAACATTAACCAGAAAGATAACAAGAATGGTGGAGTTATGTATGCGTGATCAGAAAATATGAAACAATTTTGGCCCATAGGCGTCGAAACGTTAGGTCTGTTTTGAGGACCTGGGCTCGTTTAGACCTTTTTTGTCAGGAGCCACATAGCACTCCTTGACCTTGTGTAACCCTGCAATTTGTCTCCAGGTATTGCCATGGAACGTTGACTTTGATTATGCTTACGATTTTTTTTTTTTGGGGGGGGGGGAGGGAGGTTAATTTCCGGGGGGGGGGGGGCGGGGTTTGTTTGATTTTGTGTTTACTTTTGTATTCTCTGTATGACAAAACCTTTAATAAAAATATAATTAAAAAAAAAAAAAAAAAGATAACAAGAATTAAAGAATAGAAAGAAAGGACTGAGACTGAAGGGCTCACCACCTTCTACCTGCTGGAGACTGAGATTACTGGATCTTTCTCTAGCTGGCAAGGGCTCTTATTGGCTCGCTAGAGTCACAGTTTTTTTCTCAGTCTCCACCTGCTGGAAGGCGTGCACAACTCCATCAGTCACATTCTGGGCCAGTCTGGAGGGACGCTAAGGAATACTCTTTTAATTTGTTGATTTGGCTCAGTACATCTCCCAGGTTCACTGAAAATTCTTTCAGTTCCTCGGCATTGCCACCCTTGAAAACCATTTCTGGTACAGATATATCGCCTACATTTTCTTCTGTGAAGACCAAAGCAAAGAATTCATTCAGTCTCTCCACTATGGCCTTGTCCTCCCTGAGTGCCCCATTTGCACCTCCATTATCTAACAGCCCCACAGATTCCCTCACAGGCTTTCTGCTTCTGATGTACCTGAAAACGTTGTTACTGTCAGTTTTTGCCCCTGCGGCAAATTTTTCTTCATATTCTCTTTTAGCCTTATTTATCAATGCTTTTAATCTAATGTACTAAATAATTCACATAAAAATTCCACTCTGACTTCATCAGGTTATAATGAGAAACTGATCTTTCATGTAGACCTTAAACACTGGAAGGTTTGGTATATTCTAGTACAATCACATCATGGGGCTTAGGTCTCAGGTGGAGTCTTTGTCACTCTGATCTCCTGTTTTAATCATAAACAAGGGATGGTAAACAGAATAGACACCTGCCCAGAACTGCTACAGTTTTCCCACATCAAACAAACAGCTTTGAAAGTTTCCTCGGGGAGTTCCAGGTGAAGTGCAACTGGAAAGGCAAAACCTACAAATGAACCTTAAAGGCAAAACAAAGCCTGCAGGTTCCTTTTAACTATAACAAGAATTTACAGATGTCTAAAGGGAATTTTAGAGGAAATGGACAACTTATATCAATGCCTAGTCCATCATTCTTTTAGCAAAATATAAAAGACTTGAGAATAAAAAGGTTTCTTGTGAAAGATAATCAGCCACAAGGGTGGCACCATACTAAATAACACAAAGAGGAGGGGGGAGGGAAGAAAACACAAAGGAGGGAAGAAAGATGCAGCAACAGTTGAGGGGGGAGGGATACAGAGGGAAAAAGAAGAGCAAAGCAGTAAAGAAGGGAGAGGAGAAGCCAGGAGATTGCATTGCTGCAGAAGTCTGTAAGAAGGAAGATTTGGGGCTCTGCAAAACAAAGCAAGTGATGCATGCAAGCATACTGCAGGACCAACATTACAATCAGTGGAACTCAGGGTACAAACTAAGGAATAGCCCAGTCACTGCCAGACACCATGAAATTCTGGTTCAATGATGTAAAGTAGCTCAACTTTCCTAATCAGGTCTGTTGTGGTACTATGGCTTATAGTGGCGATAGAGGGGAGGCAAGCTAGAGGAACAAAGGGACAGATGGTGGTGGGAAGACAATAGAAAATGTACAGGATAATTATAAACAGAAAGGTAGCTTGCACCATATGTTGGCATACATGAATATGTTAGAAATCACCGTATATGCAAGTCTAAGTGACTGACTGCATGGATCTACTACCAGATGTATGCCGTGTCGTGCTGTACACAAATGCATAAGAGACAGTCCCTGCTCGACAGAGCTTACAATATATTCAAGGCAGACAAACATGATAAATAAGGGATCACGCAGGTGTTATGGGAATGATTAAAACAGGACCTATTTCATTTAGCTTGCCACCTCAACAGCATTTAGCTACACAAAAAGGCACATTGATGATTTCATTATGCCATTATCATTTGTACCAGAAATCATTAACTCCTCTCCTACCCCATTAAATTTAGGATAAGCAACTCTGGCAAGTGGAAGCACATTTTTTTCTAAACTACAGCTGAGCATTCAGGCTCTGGGCCAGGGAATTTGGGGTGGGGGGAGTGCAGGTGAGGGGCTGGGGAGAGGTGACCTGCATTGAGGAGCTGTAGTGTAGATAAGAAGGCAAGGATGAAGCAGTTATTTCAGCTTGGCATTTTTGACAGGTCTTTTTTTTACTTGGTTCTCCACATGAACTTGTCTTTGAATTTAATGGTTTCAAAGATAGGAATTAAATATAAATTGATTGCCTATTCAGCATTAGGCCTTCTATTCTGCAAAAATCCCAAGCTGTGCAAATGAGTGAATGTTCACAATCATTCTATGGTATTTTCCCTAAAAGGTACTTTAAAAACTGGTTTGTAAGAGGGATTTTTTGTACCACTTCAAATTTCACAGAATAGAAACCACTGTTACAGTAGCTAAGAAGCAATGGGTGGTAAAAATATGTTTTGCAATCCGAGAAAGCAGGGGACAGATAACATGGAATCTTTTGCAGTGTGGAAGAAGGGGGAAATCCAGATATCAAGTTGAATCTGAGGATTTACAGTAATTAGGAAAAAGAAATATACTAAGACAGTTTCCAATCCTCGTTTTGTCATGTTTTATGCTTCTATTCAAATATATCCTTACATACCATGCTGCGTTATTCCTACACACACCTTAGGTTATTATGACTTTCACAGACTTAGACAGGATCTCTTGACAACACAAAAATCAACTGTCCGGTTCACAATTCAATTCACATTAACAGGTAAGGACAGACATGACAATGTCAAAATTTCCCTTCCTGTATTTTCTTTTAGATTTGTAAAGTACTACCACACATTACTGACATGGAGAGAATACTGACCTCCTGGGATGGAAAATAATTCTGTCATTCCTTCTAGAATCCACTGTTTTCCATTAATGATATCATTAGCATGGCAAACGTGATTTTTTTAATGGGAACTTTCAGGAGAAATATGAAAAGTAGAAAGCTATGAAGGTATGAAATAAGTATATACATATGATCATAACAAGAATTATTCATGCAGATATCTCTGAATTATCAGGCTACAAGGAAAGGGAAAAAAATCAGCAATAATGATCTTTTCAATTTTATGCCCAAGTGAACTGCTACTGCTGTGTCTACACAATGCTTATCCAAAAGGAACAATTAAAATGAATGCAGCCTGGTCAATTGAGTTTTGAATGTTGCTTCAAACCATCAGTTCTAAGGATACAGTTATCACGTAAAAAGTTAATTTCAATAAAGGAAAGCAAAGGGCTGCAGCACATTTTTGCTGGCAAGAAACTCCATACAGGAAGGTGGTATGATGTCAGACGGACCCAGAACAAGGCTTGGAACATACAAACAGGAAGCACCAGTTAGCCATGGCCGGGTCCTGACTCACTTCCACCTCTCCCCAGAGCAGATAAGGGCAGATTTTTTATTAAACGGTTAAATGGAGATTAATAATAAGACCTTACTTACCCTCTGATGATCACTTTATATTAAACATCCCTATCAAGTAAGTTTCTAATAATGAACAGCATTTCTTAATTACTTGCTTAATTGACAGTTAAAGGCGAGTCCATGATAGAAGTGCCATCTCCCCAACTCAAGCACCTAAATCTAGAAGGATGAACATAAGAATAGCCATACTATAGCAGATTGATGGTCCATCTAACCCAGTATCCAACGGGTCACAAGTACTGATGGAATCCCAAATAGTAACAAGATTTCATGCTACCAATCCCAGGGACAGCAATGGCTTTCCCCATTTCTATCTTAATAGCAGACTATGGACTTTTCCTCCAGGAATCTGTCCAAACCTTTTTTTTTTTTAACCTAGATATGCTAACTGCTTAATTTGTTGCGTGATAAAATATATCTTTTCTTTAAGTATTTCCATTAAACTTCATTGAATGTCTCCTAGTCTTATTACCTTTTTGAACACAGACACACCTTTACCTGTTCTACATCACTCAGGATTTTGTAGACCTCTATCATATCCCCCCCCCACAATCCGTCTCTTTTCATGCTGAACAGCCCTAACCTCTTGCCTTTTCTCATATGAGAGGAATTCCATCCCCTTAATCATTTTCGCTGCCCTTCTTTGAACCTTTTCTAATTCCGCTATATCTTTTTTGAGATACAGTGACAAGAATTTAACACAATACTCAAGGTGTGGTTGCACCATGAAGCGATGCAGAGACATAACATTGTTTTCTATCCCTTCCCCAATAATTCCCAGCATTCTGCTTGCTTTTTTGGCCACTGCCGCACACTAGATCTTTTTCTTGGGTGCTGACCCCCAAGGTGATCCTAGCATCAGGTAAATATGATTCAGATTATTCTTTCCAATGTGCATCACTTTGCATTTGTCTGCATTAAATTTCATTTGCCATTTGGATGCCCAGTCTTTCAATGTCCTAAGATGTTCCTGCAGTTTTTCACAGTCTGCACGTTTTGGGGGTTTTTTTTTAACTTTGAATAATTTTGCATCATCTGTGAATTTAATCACCACACTTGTCATTCTCATTTCTAGATCATTTATAAATATGTTAAATAGTACCATTCCCAGTACAGACCCTTCCGAGCTCCACTATACACCCTGCCTCCACTAAGAAAAATAGTTCCAGGCTGTCCTGTAACCCCAGAAGCTGAAATGCCATTGTGGATTGGTGGGCGTCAGTTGTCCGAGATCAAGTCAGCGCTGCACATTTTCTTATCAGCTAAGTAACTGTGTGTTTTCTCCTGTGTTAAATATACTTTTCAGTAATACAAGACTTCAATTAAATATTTTTGGTAGAATAGAGATGGGAGTGACAGATGACTGAACTGCATATAAGAGGTTGTGGACTTGGGACAGCTGTGCGCTGTGAGAGGTCCGTTTACCTAAAACCTACACTACTGATGTCCTCCCTTCTCTGTGTTTTCTAATTTGTGAATGAATTTTTTAAATAGCAGCATATTATAGCCTCCTGTTTACTTATTCCTCATATTTTGTGCTTTAACTTAGTATGGAATCTGGTTTTCTCCTTTTGTTTTTTTGCCAAAAAAAAGTTTTTAATTTTCAAATTTAAATCCCACCTGTGCCCAATGAGCTAAATTTGAATACTCCTGATAAGGAATAAAGCAGTTTCTGTTATACAAAGCAGTGTATTTTTTCTAGCGAAAAAGGTGCCGGTACTCAAATGCCAGGCTACGCTTCAGGGGTGGAGTGATCACTGAGGGACCTACCCCACAATAGCCAGGCCCCCTGCAACCAGTCACAGAATCTAGGACAAGGCAGAATTGGTGTGTAGAACCTGAGCTCTCATTAAAACTTTGGGATCATGGGTCAATTTTAACAAACAATGGAAAAGGTGCCGGTAATCAGTACCCCTCAAAAAAAAACACCCGGATACAAAGTAACTATGAAGCATAGGTCTAAACACATTTATTTATTCTTATATCCATGTTGAATAAGATCTGCCCTCTTAACAAGTGCTGGCTGACTTGCTAGACAGCAAGTTAGACCAAGTTAATATGCGTATAAGAAAATTCTGTTTTACTTTCCAACAGTGTTAATACAAACTAGTAAGAGGCCAGTTTCTGAAAGAAATGAAACGGGCGGTAGCAAGGTTCCACACCCTCCTCCCCCCCTCCGAGTTCCATGCCCCCCTACCTTCCTCCCCTTCAAGGTCCAGGACCCACCTGCCCCCATCCCCTTCGAAGTCCAGGACGCCCCTCCTTTCCCTTCGAGTTCCAGGACGCCCCTCCTTCCCCTTCGAATTCCAGGACGCCCCTCCTTCCCCTTCGAGTTCCAGGAATCCCCTCCCTCTCCTTCGAGTTCCAGACCGCCCCGTGCCTCCCTCCCTCCCTCCCTCTCTGTCCCCTCCGAGTGCAAGCACGACCTGTCCTCCGGCAGCCCCTCTCCTTCCTGCATGCCGGCTGTAATTTAAAAATTCTTACCTCGAGGTCAGGCGTCAGCAGTGAAGGCGAGCAGCGCTTCAGACTGCCTTCCCATGTGTCTCAGCTCTGCCTCTGGTCCCACCCTCATTTCCTGTTTCCGGAAGGGCGGGACCAGAGGCAGAGTTGAGACACATGGGAAGGCAGTCTGAAGCGCTGCTCGCCTTCACTGCAGACGCCGGACCCCGAGGTAAGAATTTTTAAATTACAGCCAGCACGCAGGAAGGCGAGAGGCTGCCGGAGGACAGGTCGTACTTGCACTCGGAGGGAAGAGAGAGGAAGGGAGGGAGGTGCGGGGCCGTGGAACTCGGAGGAGAGGGAGGGAGACACGTCCTGCAACTCGAAAGGAGGAGGGGGGAGGGACGTCCTGCAACTCGGAGGGGAGGAGAGGGAGGGAGGGGGGCATGGAACTCGGAGGGGATGGAAGGGAGGGGGGCATGGAACTCGGAGGGGAGGGGTGCCTGGAACTCGGAGGAGAGGAAGGTAGGGGTTCATGGAACTCGGAGGGGAGGGGGCGTCCTGGAACTCAAAGGGGGGGGGAAGGAGGGGGTCCTGGGGGGGGCGGGACTGCTGAACTGGGAGGGGATGGAGATGGTGGTGCGAACTCGTAGCGCCTGTGCTTGAGACGCGTCGCGGTTTCCCAAACAACACGGTGATGTCACCGGAAGGCTTCAGACATTACGAACCGGGCTTCAACTTCAGAACGTTGGAGGTGTAAATTATTATAGTAGATAAGCAAATAAGAGGTATATTGTAGATAGTTGACATCAAGAGTACAGCACTGATTCTGGGTCAATACAAGCTTAATAAGTCATTCTGTAGATACTTCAGTTGAATATAAGTGTGTGTAGTGTCACTTTGAGGATACTTATTCAAAGCTACATATTGGAGGAAGGCTATATGAACATTTCAATATATCCGAACATCCTTTGAAGTACTATCAGGTTCTTAATTGTGAAGTGGAAACACTTTAAAACCAAGAGATTGCCTCAACTAGGTCATCCAAAATCAGTAGCCATATCTTAAGGAAACAGTTCAGAAGAGTCACTGTGAGGCCTCAAATTTTAACATAACTGCAGAAGACCTGGGGTCATAAGAGTCCAGACAACGGGTCACCTTAGTTGTGGTTCTAAGCAATGGTTATGATAGGGTGGGAATGGGGTGTGACTTAGTAAATCAGGATCACAACAGGTTTTTTAAATTTATTATTCTGTATTTGTTTGATAGCTTTGCCTAAATTAGTTGTTTATCGGTCTGACGATTTGATCCTAAGATTCATTATAAAATTTTGAACTAAGAAGGATATGAAGGGTGGGTGGGAGGCAGGGAGTCTGGAGTGGAAATGCAATTTGTTAAAAATATTGAACACATGGTTCTGTTTGAATTAATGTATTTTATTCAATAAAAAATGTTTAAATCTAAAATAACTGCAGAAATCTCTGGCTGAGACTGAGGAAATGTTGGTTACCAGAGAGAGAGAGAGAAGATGCACAGAGTCAACTTGCAGCCTCTGGGGGTCTTTTACTAAGGCATGCTCACGTTTTTGGTGCACGTGCTAAAATTGTAGGCGTGCTAAATGTTAGAGATGCCAATGATATTTCTGACTCAAGTGTGTGTAGGGGGGGGAGGGGAAGACAATGGATTACCCACTGTGGCAAAATAGTGAATTTTCCAGCATATGAATTATAAGAATACTAGCCATTGAGCCTGTTAAAACGGGCTAGTGGGTCGCCGCTGCCCCCTCCCCCTGAGGTCACCGCTGGCCCCTCCCCCCTGAGTTCGCCGCTGCTGGTACCCCCCCGCCCCCGCCCCGTCTCTTCGCTATTCAACTTACATCTCTGCAGCAGGCAGATCAGCTGAGCTCCTGTCGGCCTTCCTTCTCTGCCTGTGTCCCGCCCTCGTGTGACATAACGTCGGTGAGGGCGGGACACAGGCAGGGAAGGAAGGCCAACGGCAGCTCAGCTGATCTGCCTGCTGTGGAGATGCAAGTTGAATAGCGAAGAGACGGGCCGGGTGGAGGGGTGGCGGCAGCGGCAACTCCGGGGGGGGGGGGGTACCAGTGGCGGCGACCTCGGCGGTTCCCTCCCCTTCTCGCAGTTTCCCTCTCTGTCCCCCCCCCCCCCCATCATCAAGTATTGACGCGGGGGCGGGACAGAGAGGGAAGTCTCTACTGCGCATTTGCGAGTGAGTACGGTCACTCGCCGTTTATATGTTTGATTTCATGAAATGTGTTTCTCTAGTTTGGCCAGCAGGTGGTGCATGTTTATATTTAAAGATGTTACAAAGAAATGACTGTTCCTTCTTTCATTTAACAGAAAGTGATATGGCCAGCTACTTTTTCAAAATGTTGTTCTGGGCTCCAATTCACCCAGGAGCTCAAATTCAGTCTAGAAATACTAGATTTTTCCCCAGTCTCAGTTTGGAAGTTGAGAGAGAAAGACCTCTTTACTGAGACCCTGTGAGCAGTTATATTGTGTAACCTGCGAGAAGCTATATTTCCTGTACTTCCCAGGCACTATCCAATTAATAATGTTATGATAATTTTATAGTTGTTTCTTATTCAGTTACCTGTTATTTGCCTGTTATTTTCCATAGTTCACTATTCAATATTTTTTAAGACAAAACAAAAACTTTTTTAGTTTATTGACTCTGCTTGTCTGGACTGACTAAGAATCCTAGTGGTTTGTGTGTCAAGTCTGTGAGTGCTTTCTAGGAACTGTGGGACCACTGAGAGTGTGGCCCCAATAACCTAGAAATCACCGGGAATAACTTGCGAGTGGGAGACTCCCAATTGGTTGGAAGAGGGTGCTAGTGTACAGCACATGCCCAAGAGCAGGCGGACCTGAGCAGTGTTGAGGGTAGACCCCCTAAGTGGCCGCATGGATAACCCCAGCTGGGTGACAGGCATTCCATAATACCCACAATGACTAGGGGTCTCTACAGATGACCAATATGATTAAAAATCACATCCTGATCTAGCGTCTGAAAGTAGGGAGACTTCAGTGAGACTGGAGGGAATGGGTCATATGTTTACATGATTACATGACCCTTGCAGGTAGCTTAGGTACTCTAAACAGCACAGGCCACAGATGCATAATACAAATCTGCAAGTGTAAATTGCACAGACAGAACAACAGGTAACAAAAGAACTCTGAGAAAGTTATTCAAACCTATACTGAGGGAAAGCTATAACAATTTCCATGTGTCTGAACACACTTTGGAGCACTGTCAGGTCCTTCTTCATTGCTAAGTGGAAACAGTTTGACAACACCAAGATATTGCCCAGTGGTTAGAGGAGTGGACTTTGGTCCTGGGGAACTGGGTTCGATTCCCACTGCAGGCACAGGCAGCTCCTTGTGACTCTGGGCAAGTCACTTAACCCTCCATTGCCCCAGATACAAATAAATACCTGTATATAAAATGTAAGCCGCATTGAACCTGCTATGAGTGGGAAAGAGTGGGATACAAATGAAAGAAAAAAAAAAAAAAAAAGTCACCCTTTCAAGTCAGTAGCAGTGTCTTAATAAACAGCTGATTAAGGTCACTGTGAGGCCTCTAATACATTTTAAAATAACTGCAGACGTCTCTGGATGAAACTGGAGAAAAATATTTCAAGATTATTCCACAAACATGGAAGATTTGAAAGAAGTCACTGCTGATAAAATGGCTATAGGATGTGTTACATATTGTTTGGAAAGAACATTTAAAGGAACACTGCACACATGTGTTGACATTGTAAATAGTATACCATGCCATACTTTGTATTGGTTTTGAATAATTTTACTGCTGTTGTCTATTGCTCATGCTTGATCTATTCTTACTGTACACCGCCTTGAGTGAATTCCTTCATAAAGGCGGTAAATAAATCCTAATAAATAAATAAAATAAATGTGGGAAAAGGTTTTGATGTCACATGTATCACCCTGCTAACATCAAACATATAAATGGCAAGAGGCATACTCACTCGCAAATGCGCAGTAGAGACCCTCTCTGTCCCGCCCCCGTGTCAGTAGGTGATGACGGGGGCGTGACAGAGAGGGAACCTGCGCACCTGCGAGTGAGGGAACCGCCGTCGCCACCGCTCCCCCCCCCAGGGTTGCCGCTACCGCTCCCCCCACCCACCCGGAGTCGCCGCCGCCACCCACCCTCCACCCGGCCCGGGTACCTGGCTTCACTATTCAAACCGTCGGAACGCAGCACACAGCTCATCTGAGCTGCAGTTGGCCTTCCTTACCTGCCTGTGTCCCGCCCTCGCCGACGTTACGTCACACGAGGGCGGAACACACGCAGAGAAGAAGGAAGGTCGACGGCAGCTCAGATGAGCTGTGTGCTGCTGCGTTCCGGCGGTTTGAATAGTGAAGCCAGGTACCTGGCCCGGGTGGAGGGGTGGCGGAGGGGACTCCAGAGGGGGGGGGGGCCCTTTCAACCCCCCCCCTTCCTTTACTAGCCTGTTTTTACGGGCTCAATGGCTAGTCATCACTATAGTAAAAGGATGGCAGTGGCAGGGGGATGCTTGTGAAGACTGAGGGAAAATACAGACATGGGACTTGAAGAAAGATTTTCCTTTCAGCAGGACAATGACCCTAAGCACAAAGCAAATGGAATAACAGAGAGGCTCAGCAAGAAGAATGTGAATGATCTTAAATGGCTCTTCTGACAACCAGAGTGGGCAAAAACTAGATCTCACTATACAAAATTAGTAGACACCGTTTAAATAACTCATACCTGTTCTATAACAAGGACCCCCCACCAAGTATTGAATCAAGAAGTATAAAGCCTTGTGTGAATTAACAACAACAACAAAAAAGCCCAAAGTGTTGAGTACTTTTTCAATTTCTATAATTTTTCTGTTTTGTGTAGATCAGTGAAACTCCTGCTTTAATGTGTTTTCAATTATATGCTTTTCTGTTAAATTCAAAGTGGTACAAGATAACCCCTACAAACTCAGTCTGAGTGCATTTAAAGAAAAAGTACCACAGAATGATCACCTCCAAAAATGTAGTTTTTACAAAACAACTCAGAATTTTTGCAGAATAAAAGGCCTGATATCTGATAAACACTTAATTTAACTTTAAGCCCATTAACTTAAAACAGATCTACTAAAATGATCTATCAAAAACGCTAGGCTGAGATAGCTGCCTCATCTTCACTTTGTTATCTGCACTACAGTTCTCTGTGCCTGTCCATGGGGATCACCTTTGCCGCCGCCCCCCCCCCCCCCCCCCCCAACCATCTGGCCCAGAGACAGAAGGCTCAGCACTGGACTAGGCTCTCAACCAGCCACACTACTCACTGAAGCTGGCACCACACCGTAGACTCCCTCATCTCACACCACACTGCTGAAACAAATATGGCATTTACAATCCAACTGGCTACTACATATGAAGTAATGATAGCTAAGCTTTTGTGAAGAGCCAAGACAATATTATAAGGAAACAAAGGTAAACATGCTTCCCCCATTCTTTGAATTATTTGCATTAAAAAAAAGTTAATCTAGACATTCAAAATTAAATGACAATTGGCGCAACTGTAATTTTACTACAAAAATATAACCTTTACATCATCATTTTAGATTCTGCAGTAGAATTCCCTAGAGTTAAACCCATTTTCTATATAATGATGAGACACCTAGCTAAGCACACAGAGGTAACTGGGCAGTCTTTAACATTTATGGCTGACACACCTGAAACCAAGACAGATACATCATCTATGAACAGACATTCAAGTTCCCTATCATCAGCACACAAAACAGACAGAGCTGTTACAGCACAGGACAGAATCTCACCCTGGTACTTCTACCCACACTGCACAACATTTGCCCAACTAGAATTACATAACAATAAATACATTGTGCGTTTTTTCCCAATCCCCTCAGACGTTGTCATGCAGTATGCAAGTCACTCATTACCCTGAAAATGGAGGCACCTACACCACCAGACACTGAAAAACAGATACAGTCTTGTGATAATTTGCTTTTTGTCACAATTTTATGGTCATAATTTGGCACTGCAAACACATAAGCTTGTGCTTTCTACTTTTCAGTGGCGAGCTCTGCAAGCTACCAATCCTTTAGGTATGTAATGCATATTCAAGCTCCGAGTTAAGATTCAACATAAAACCAAAAATTACTATGTAATATAAAATGCAGTGCAATTTTCTTGTGAGAGAACACTGGGAAATGAACAGGCTTCAAATCTTATTTTAGACGATGTGTTCCAGAAACAAAACAAGAAAAAGTGAAAAATTAAATTAAAAATTGTAATAGGTTGCAATCCTCTGTACTATTTTTCTTCCATTATATATATAAACTATAAAGCTGAACAACCTATCTTTACATGACACTATAAATATCAATTCTATTAGTTCAAGTTAGCAACCTATTAGTAAAAGGTCATGTCCATTCAAATTTATTGTATGTGTTACAGAGGCTCACAAACAAATTCAGCACCTATAAAATTGTTCATCTGTAGCACCACACGAAATGTTAAACTGTATTCTGTTTTCTACTGCTATATTAAAACAAGCAGGGACCAGAATGCAAGTCAAGGAATGGGACACAAAGGGGATCTAAGGCAGAATCTTAAGTATGCAGACAAAACAATAAAACTGAGTCACAAGACAGCAGAGGCAGTAAGATAACTTATCACATAACATTTGTGAAATGTATTGTTATTACATTTCTATAGCACCTTCCTGGGACACACTCCAATCCAAAGCAGCTTAAATAAAGACAGATATATAAAATAAATACATACATACAAAAGGTTATAGTAAATAGTACAGTGCCCTAGGATCTGTACTGGAGTCAGCTGAGTTTACCACATTCATAAATAATCTTGAAAAGGGCACAACAAGTGAGGTGATTTAATTATTCAGAGTATGAGGAACCGCAGGAGGACTCAGGAGAACTGTACATCCAGAACACAGATGAAATTTAGGGGGTAAATTTCTAAAAGTATTTTCCTTGTAAAAAACATGTTTTACATGTGGATAAATGTTCCCTATAAAACCACGTGAGCGCATACATATATTGACAAGAGCACATATAAAAGTACACAGATGACACATACACATTTACACCTTCTTCTAAGGTGTGATGGGAGGCTATGAGGCTCATTTTCAAAGCACTTAGCCTCCCAAAGTTCCATAGAAACCTATGGAACATAGCCTCCCAAAGTGCTTTGAAAATATGCCTCTATGCATATTCAGAAGAGAAAGTCAGGCTTGCCAGAAAGCAGGCAACTATTATGCTCATTTTACTAATGGTTCTTCAGGAACAGAACGTATCATGAAAATTTCTTTTTTCTCTCCAAGACAGGTCTTCCACATTTTCCTTATGGATTTGCAGGGGTGGGGGGGCCAGGTCACAAAACAATGCTACATGCCTCACTGAATTTACTGCAATAGCAGGGCACAGGATGAATTGTGGATGCTATAGCAACCAGATTTCCTACTTTTCTGTGTAGGTTTTTTTTTTTGTTTTTTTACTCATTTGTGTATCATTCTTGCTTACATTTGCACTTAATCATCTGGTTACCTGTTGAACAAATGTGAATAATTGACAACTTGCTAAACAAAGTCTAATTTCGAACAAGGCTGGACCTTCTGGCTGGACCCTCTTCTGTGCAATGCTACTCTAGTCTCCTCTCTCTTCTCCATATCAGCTGGTGATGTCTCTGCTCCCTGTCAGCTGTGTTGCTCAGATTCTTTGGCACTGCTACATATTTGGCCTGGCTTTTCTGCCAGCCACAGGTCCTCTGGTAGTATCATCTCCCCTTCAGCTTGTGGGGCCCAGGCTTTCCCTACAGCTTACTGCTGTTGGTGCTGTTGTGTATTGGCGTTGTGGACTACACTATGTGCAATTTACCACAATACAAAGAAAACACCAAGAACACAAATAACTGGCTTTTTATTAATAGTGGGATTAGTCACACATCTGCTTGGCCACAAAATCATCATCTTGCATTGCACAAAAGTGACCTGCATTGGACTCACAAGGTACATTTCAGCAACAAGAAAGTTAGCAGACTTATGACTAATCCCACCATTAATAAAACCTAGTTATTTTTGTGCTTAGTGTTACTGCAGTCTACCACAATACCAACTGTACAATCCACAACACCAACACACAGGAGCACTAACAGCAGTAAGGCACATCACTGGAAGGAAGCCATGGCCCCATAAGATAAAGGGCAGGTGCCGAGAAACTGTGTGGCATGACTGGCAGAACAACCAGGCCAAATAGGTAGCAGTGCTAAGGAACCAGAGAAGTACAGTCGGCATTGAACCAAGATACAATCAGCCGATATGGAGAAGAAATAGAGAACCAGAGTGGCGTGGCGTGGCATGGCATGGGGGAAGATCAACCCTTAGCAGCCAGGACAGAAGAGAAGCTGTCACTGGAACAGGCAAGATATATGTAGATGGGAAAAAGGGAGGCAAGGAAAAGACCATGAGGAAGATGAGCCCATCAAAAATGACAGGATAAAATGCAGTACTTCTACTAGCTGCAAAACTAAAGCAATAACAAAGGAAAAGAGTGCCTCATACTTCAAGACATGCTAATAAATAATGGATGTGCATCTCCTACATTTAAATTAAAATAGAAAATTCTGTTCAGAAGAGAAAAAAATCAGATTCAAAAGCTAATTATCAAAATTACATGCTTAATACTAAACTATAAATAAAAACTTGCCTGACTACATTGTTAAGATTCTCTTAGATGGATGCTGTAATCTGAGCACTGGAAAGGAAGAAGGAATATAAGATACAGATTTCAAACTGTCTTATACAACAGACTGTAGTTTTATTTTATGCGCCCTTCCAATTAACTCAGTTATATTAAGGATGAAAAAAAAGCACATACCTAGTTACCCTTCCTTTTTTTTAACTGGCCTTCAAATACCCTAGACATAATGAAGTTTGAACACAGTCACCCTGGAAGACTACAGCAGCCTTACTCAATGTCCTATTAGAGGATGTAAATTGCCTAATATTTACAGCAAATCCAGCTTAGGGACCAGGCCTGCGTCCAAAACACCTGTGACACAGCCCCCTCCAGGCCAGCGAATGGTGGAAAGGGTGTGGAACAGTGTTATCGAGAAATCTCTACTACAAAGCTGACCTAAACCAAAAAAAAAATATGATTTTTGAATACAATGTTATGAGTGACCTTATACTTCCCGACACACAGGAAGGAGCTGAAGAATTCTTAACAGCTCTGAATCAATAAAAACTACACACATCCTGTCATTAAAATCCCTTACTCAGACATGGGGGTGGGAAGAACAACCAACAATGAGAGCAAAAACGTTAAATACAACAGATAACTCCTGCTTGAATGGCGCAACAAACTGTCAATTTCTGCCCCCCCCCCCCCCCTGACTCAGAATGGCGAAAAGAGGAAAAGGGGAGCGGTTATACCTTTAAAAATTAACTTGAGTACTTTGCAGAAACCGACCCGGTGGTTAAGGACACTGCAAATAAAAGGAGCTGCAGAAAATTAAAAAAACAACATTTGTTTCTATAGGAAGTTTAAAAAGCGTTCAAAGGAAATCTTTCCAGGGCTTCCTAAGTTGTAGGAAGGCTCTCAAACAAAAAAAGACAAAGCAAAGCACTAGGATGCTGGGTTCTGAAAATGCATCATGCATTTTCCAGACACTCAGAAAGCAGGAGTCTACACGGACCAGCTGAGACAGTCTTGAAGCGAAAACTCTTCTCGTCTTTTACTACTACTATAATTATCATTTCTATAGCGCTACTAGACGTACGCAGCGCTGTACACTTGAACATGAAGAGACAGTCCCTGCGGGACAGCGCTTACAATCTAATTAGGCCAGACAAACAGGCCAAACAAGAGATAAGGGAATATTAAAGTGAGGATGATAAAATAAGGGTTCTGAACAAGCCCCCTCCCTTGCTCAAAGCCCACCTCTTCAACGTTGCCTTCGGCACCTAACCTTTGTACCTTTCAGGAAATCTAGACTGCCCCTACATTTGTCCTTTAGATTGTAAGCTCTTTGAGCAGGGACCGTCCTTCTATGTACAGCGCTGCGTAACCCTAGTAGCGCTCTAGAAATGTTAAGTAGAAGTAGTGGTTAGGAGTTAAAAGGAGTTTAAATCCACACCTGTCCTCCCACTCCCTTTCTAACTGTGATTCAGACAGCGGTGTACGATCTAGTAAAGCAAAGCATCCCCCTCCCCTTTCCCTGGCGACCCTCCTGCCCCGCAGGTCCCAACCCAGCAAATCGGGCAGCACTAGAGCCGCCCCACCACTCCTCCAAAACATGGACCAGGAAAGAGCAAGAAAATAAGGCTCGAGGTGAAAGGCCCCGACAGGCAGGCATGGAAACGAAAACGCCAACTTACCGGAAAACAGACGTCCCCCTCCCCCTCCTCCTCTTCTCTTTCTTCGCCCAGGTTTCCCTCAGCTGGGAGAGGCCGCCGGATCCCGTCCCACCACCAAGGTACCCGGAGAAGAAACTCCTCCCCCCCCCTCCGGGGAGAAAACGGCTCCCTCAAGCGTATTCCGTTCCTCTTCTTCTTCTTTTCCCCTCGTTTTATAATTCTTCCTGTGGATTTGTTTTCCGGCCCCCAGAAAAAGAGGCTCTTTTACAACATGGCTCCTGCCGCGAGCGACTTTCACCGTCAGGGCAACTGAAACATTCAGGACTAGGGACGAACAGGACAACAATACACAGGAAACCCCCCCCCCCCTCGCTTCGCCCACCTTTAACAAACCCCCCGGCCTCGGGGGTCGTTATTTCTTCTCGGGGCACAGCGGGGCGGCGAGGTGTCACTGCGCCCGGCCAGGCCGCCGGTCAGTGAGGAGGAGGAATCCCCGGGCTGCTGCTAGTGCTGGGTTGTGTCTGATGTGTGCGCGCGCTCTCTGCGGCTCGGCCGATTGACGCCTCCGCCGCCTGTGTGGCGCACGCGCGACACACACGCGCACTCTGTCGTCTCTCACAGGGAAAAAAAAAACAAAACAACAAGAAGAAGAGAAATATAAGCTCCAGAGAAGCCTGGCGCCACCTGCTGCCCCCTTCCCTACCATGGCACTGAAAACAGGTACCAGAACTCAACTGCCAAGTTACCAAAGTTCCAGGAGTAGAGGATGGCAGTTGGCACGGGGATAAAATTTGTCCCCCTCCTTGTGGGTTCTGTCTCCACCCCCACCCCGTCCCGCAGGCCCTGTCCCCGCCCCATCCCCGCAGGCTCCTCTGTCCCTCATCTGCAGATGATTTTATATTTAAATCTTTTCATTTAAAGTATAAAAAATTAACAATTTGCTGTGCCACTTTTGTGTATAAACTAAAACAATAATAACAACAACTAGCAGCTGTAATAATAACCCTCCCACCCCTACCCCCAACATTAGCTGACTTCTACTGCCCCAGGGAATCCCAATCCACCCTGTTAAAACATCCAGGGGTACAAAATACAACCGGTTCTGTATGCTGCCCTAGAGTTGAGAAATACGCCCTATGAAGCACTGTTATGATTTTTTCATCTGTGGATCAATAAGTCGTCAACAATCTCAGTCCAGTTCGTAACAGGCTTCAGAGTAGAAAGTGACACAGGGACAAAGTTTGTCCCCGTCCTCACGGGCTCTGTCCCCATCCCCACCCTGTCTCCATGGGATCTGTCCCCATCCCCGCAGTTACTGCCGGTCCTCGTCCCCATGTCATTCTCTACCCAGGAGGCAGTTTTGTGGTGCAGAGATGCCAAGTTACCCAGTTCCAGGCTGGAGGGGACGGTCCTGGATTTCTCACCACCTCATCCGCATTATGGAATTTGCAGCACTGATTTCTCAATGGGTAAGATCATCGGGCACTACGAATCCCACATTGCTTTGGGATGTAACTTCAACACCAGGACTTGCCAACAAATTTCCAGCCTGGAACTTCTTCTCTGGAGGTGGCCCAGGATAGGTGTTTGTGACTGGAGGTGAGGAAGATCTGTGCACAAAAAAAATTGTTCGGGCACCCAGAGTTGCATGTCATACATGATATATCTATGCATATGCTGGAAATCTATTCCAGATAACCTACACAATTTGTTTTGTTTTTGTGCACAAGGTATAGCTGTCCCCTGTGCACATCTTTCTGGTGTTGATTTCCTGTATCAACCACATTTTTTTATGTTGGGCTTATTTACATACTATTTGCTTACAGCACTGAGGACTTTGGCATTACTCTTGCATTAGAAAACCATGCACTACGTGTTAGGGCACATGGCCCTAGGGCTTCATTACAAAGTCGTGTGGCAATTTATTTATTTAGTAGCATTTATATCCCACATTTCCCCACCTATTTGCAGGCTCATTGTGGCTTACATTGTTCCGTAATGGTGATCACCAATTCCGGAAAAGAGAAAATACATAGTTAAGATGGAGGTGACAGAGTGGATTAGATATTCAGGTATTGTTCATTTTCATGCTGAGAAGTAAAAAAGGTATAAGATTAAACTTCAATCGTGATAAATCAGTTTGAACAATCAGAAATAATAAGCTACAATCGTGAATAGGTTAGTTTGAATAATCAGAAAATTAAAGTTTACGTTTTGTGTATTTCCGGTGGAAATTTCTTACTGGTGTTTAGGATGGATCTTTGAGAGATGCCTTTTTTAATAGGTTGGTTTTCAGTAATTTTCGGAAATGATTTATGTCATGTGTTGTTTTTATGGATTTTGGTAATTCATTCCATATTTCCGTGCTTATATAGGAGAAACTGGAAGCATATATTAATTTATATTTTAGACCTTTGCAGCTGGGGTAGTGAAGATTCAGGAACGTACGTGATGATCTAGTAGAATTCCTAGTTTGGTAGGTCTATAAGACTTGACATCAGTGGCGATCCTAGGTCGGTTGACACCCGGGGCGGATCGCCGCTGCGCACCCCCCCCCCCCGGGTGCAACACGACACCCCCCCCCCCCCCCGGCGCATCAAACACCCCCCCTGGCGAATCAACCCCCCCCCCTAGCGAATCAAACCCCCCCTTCCAGCACATCAACACCCCCCCCCCAGGTGCCTTCTTGGCTGCTGGGAGCAGCCGCACGTCTGTCAGCTCCACTGGCCCTGCTCTCTCTGCCCGGAACAGGAAGTAACCTGTTCCAGGGCAGAGAGAGCAGGGAACCACCGGAGCTGACAGGCATGCGGCACCCCCCCCCCCCCCAGCAGCGTGCACCCAGGGCGGACCACCCCCCTTGGTACGCCACTGCTTGACATATACCCCGGAGCTTCACCATAAATGATCTTATGAACCAGGGTGCAGACCTTGAACGCAATTCGTTCTCTTAGTGGAAGCCAGTGTTGTTTCTTTCTCAGGCAGTGGCGTTCCTAGGGTGGCTGAAACCCGGGGCGGATCGCCGATGCGCCCCCCCCCCCCCGGGTGCAACACCCCACCCCCACCCCCCGGCGAAAGGCCACCTCCCCCCCCCAGCGAAAGGACACCCCCTCTGGTTGCATTTTTACCTGCTGGGGGGGTGCCGCGCGCCTGTCTGCTTCGCTCGTTCCATGCTCCCTCTGCCCCGGAACAGGAAGTAACCTGTTCCGGGGCAGAGGGAGCACGGAACGAGCGGAGCAGACAGGCGCGCGGCACCCCCCCCCGTCAGCGTGCACCCAGGGCGGACCGCACTCACCGCTCCCCCCTAGGAACGCCACTGCTTTCAGGGGTCCGGCACTTTCATATTTCATTTTACCAAATATGAGTCTGGCAGCTGTGTTTTGTGCAGTTTGAAGCCTCTTGATGATTTGTTCTTTGCATCCGGCGTAGATTGCATTGCAGTAGTCAAGTTGGCTTAGTACCATTGATTGTACTATTCTGCAGAATGTTTCTCTTGGGAAGAAAGGTTGTATTCTTTTGAGCTTCCACATTGAGTGAAACATCTTCTTTGTTGTGTTTTTCGCATGGCTCTCTAGTGTAAGATTGCAACAGGCAAAAGCTTACTTCTCCTACAATTCGACATGTCAAGCGCGTTCGATATGGTTAACCATAAAATACTACTAAACATCTTAGATTACTTCGGGATTGGTGGAAGTGTACTCAACTGGATCAAGGGCTTCCTAAGCACCACAACTTATCAAGTCAAATCAAAATCAAACATATCACCACCATGGAATACAGACTGCGGCGTACCCCAAGGATCACCGCTATCACCGATCCTATTCAACCTAATGATGACCCCACTAGCCACATCCCTATCCAACCAAGGACTTAACCCCTACATATACGCAGATGATGTCATTATATACATCCCCTTCAAACACGACCCAACAGAAATCACCAACGAAACCAAACTCAGCCTGCAAATCATGAACTCATGGGCAGATGCATTCCAACTAAAACTAAATGCAGAAAAAACACACTGTCTCATCCTCACATCCCAATACAAAACCAACAAACCCAACAATATTAACACCCCAGACTACACCCTTCCTGTTTCTGACAGCCTAAAAATATTTGGAGTTACCATCGACCAAAACCTCATACTAGAAACCCAATCGAAAATTACAATAAGGAAAATGTTCCAATCAATGTGGAAACTCAAACGAATAAAACCTTTCTTCCCGAGGGCAACATTCCGCAACTTGGTACAATCAATGGTACTAAGCCACCTAGACTATTGTAATGCAATCTATGCGGGACAAATCATAAAGAAACTACAAACCGCGCAAAACACTGCAGCCAGACTTATTTTTGGAAAAACAAGATATGAAAGCGCCAAACCTTTACGCGAAAAACTACATTGGCTCCCGATCAAAGAACGCATTGCCTTTAAAATCTGTACTCTAGTGCATAAAATTATCTACGGCGAGACCCCAGGATACATGACAGATCTCATTGACCTCCCAGCCAGAAACACTACAAGATCAACACGCACATACCTAAACCTCCGTCACCCAAGATGCAAAGTACTTAAATATAAATCAACCTATGCATCCAGTTTCTCCTTCATAAGTACGCAACTATGGAATGCATTACCAAACGCCTTGAAAACAACGCACGACCTAACAAATTTTCGGAAATCACTAAAAACTAACTTATTAAAAAAGGCATTCCATAATGACCCAACCTAAAAGCCTCGATCCTGCAACACAACGAAACTAATACTCAAACTGGTCACAACTCAACCCTTCCTCCTTATTCTCTGATATGTCTGTCCTACACGAACCTTCTACATTGTCACCCTGTATCTGTCATACTGGAATTGCGATCGCTATCACGGTTATTATGTAAGCCACATTGAGCCTGCAAATAGGTGGGAAAATGTGGGATACAAATGCAATAAATAAATAATGCAACACAATTTTGTTGACATAAATCCAGGAGCAGCCAAAAAATCTTCAGCCTGGAAAGGGTAACTTAGCAGCTCTGCTTTTCTCTAGGGCTGTCAACGGGACAGCTATGATCAATGCAGAGATGGCCTGTTACCCAGTTCCAAAGTGGTGACTTTTTGGCCTGTCCTGGGACTTGTAGTGCCTAATTTGCCCATTGAAATCAGCGCTGCAAGTTCCATAATGCACAGGATGGGGTGGTCAGAAGTCCAGGACTGTCCCAAAATCTGTAGCCTGGAACTGTGTAACTTGATGTCTTTGTCTGTGGTGGTGGTGGGGAGGGCGTATTATTTTCAGCTCCTCTGGGTTGGTGTAGGACGTGGAACCAGGAGCTACCTGATCCCAGATCTAGGCTTCCTGCACTTAAAAAAAGAAGTCTTCTGCAATGTACTGTAAGGGGTGGGGTGGCGTGGGGTGGGAGGGCTTGCTACTATTGTGAACTCAGATTTTGGCCAGTTTTGCAAAGGAGAAGCCAGACACCAGTAGGCTATAAAAACAGCCAATGTACAGTAAGTGCTGGTTTTCTGACAACCAACAATCACTCCTAGGTTCCACCGTCCTCAGCTCTCTAGTTCTTCCAGCCACTGTCACAACTATTATCAGAGATGCCAACCAGCTTATTTTCTAAAGAGAAAGACACCCATATTTCAACCCAAATCGGGAGATGGGCGTCTTTCTCCCGTGGGCATCCAAATCGGTATAATCGAAAGCCGATTTGGGGCATCTTCAACTGCAACCTGTCGCGGAAACGGCCAAAGTTGACAGGGGCGTGTCGGAGGCGCGGTGAAGGCGGGACTGGGGCGTGTTTATCGGCCGAGGAGAGATGAGCGTCCTCGGCCGATAATCGAAAAAAGAAAGGCGTTTTTAGTGCGAATTTGGGTCACCTTTTTTGGACCCTTTTTTTTCCACAAACAAGTCCCAAAAAAGTGCCCTAAATGACCAGATGATCACCGGAGGGAATTGGGGATGACCACCCCTGACTCCCCCAGTGGTCACTAACCCCCTCCCACAAAAAAAAAAAGAACTTCAACAACTTTTTTTTCCCAGCCTGTATGCCAGCCTCAAATGTTACTCAGCTCCGTCACAGCAGTATTCAGGTCCCTGGAGCAGTTGTTAGTGAGTGCAGTGGACTTCAGGCAAGTGGACCCAGGCCAATCCCTCCCCTACCTGTTACACTTGTGGTGGTAAATGGGAGCCCTCCAAACCGCCCCCAAAACTCACTGTACCCACATCTAGGTGCCCCCCTTCAGCCATAAGTGCTATGGTAATGGTGTAGAGTTGTGGGGAGTGGGTTTTGGGGGGGGGATTTGAGGGGCTCAGCACACAAGGTAAGAGAGCTATGCACCTGGGAGCAATTTCTGAAGTCCACTGCAGTGCCCCCTAGGGTGCCCGGTTGGTGTCCTGGCATGTCAGTGGGGACCAGTGCACTACGAATCCTGGCCCCTCCCACAACCCAATGCCTTGGATTTGGTTGTTTTTGAGCTGGGCGCCTTCGGTTTCCATTATCGCTGAAAAACCAATACTGCCCAGCTCAAATCCGCACAAATCCGGTGCATTTGCCCGGCACCAACCGTATTATCGAAAAAAAAAGATGGGCGTCCATCTTTTTTTGAAAATACGGTCTGTCCCGCCCCTTCACGTACCCGTTCTTGGAGATAGACGCCCATGGAGATGGGCATTCGCGTTCGATTATGCCCCTCCACGTGACCCAGTTCCAGGCTGGAGCCTTTTTGCCCAGTCCTGGTTTTCAATTTACATTCAAAAGCAGTGTGGGATTAGTAATCCCTGATTCTACCCATTCAAATCAGTGCTGCAAGTCCCATAATGCAACAGGAGGAGGTGTTCAGAAATCCAGGAATGGAACTGGGTCACTTGGCATCTCTATGGCATACATTGGTGGAACCTGTCAACTGCCTGCACAATGAGAGAAGCTAGCACAGGAAATGGGAAGAAAGTGTCAGGCTTGCCTTGAGCTTCTGTATCGCTGAGGCAGCTCTGCCATGTCCTGCTCCCTCTCACATGAGCATTGAAGGAGTGGGACACACCAGAACCACTTCAGTGTATGCAGGTCTCATGCTATTTTCCTGTTTTCTGTCACAGGGCTTCTGCCACAGCTTCTAGACCCAGCAAATGGTAGTGGAGTGGGGAAGGAAGGGAAGAAAAGATGAAGGGACGGAGGGAAGAAGAAGGGGACACTGTGATAGATGCTGGACCACCAGGGGACAGGCTGGGCAAGTAGGGATGCAGAGAAAGGAGATGCTGGAACATAGAGGAAATACAGGGACATGGACACAGAGGAGAGAGGCTGGACTGGATATAGAAGTGAGAAGTTGGACATGAGGGGAATATAGGGACAGAGACCGAGAGGAGATGCTGGACCATGGGGAAAAAGGGGCACAGAGGAGAAATGCTGGACATGGGGCTGGGGGGATAAGGACACGGGAGATTCTGTATAGGGGAAAGAAGGGACACTTTAGTCAGTTGTTGTGCATGTGGGGAGAATAGAGACAGGGACACAGAGGGGAGATTAATAGTGGAAACGGAGAGAGGAGAAATGTCAAATGAAAAGAGAGGAAAGCAGAAACTACAGACTGGGACCAACATGGTTAGAAAAATAACATGACCAGATTAAAAAAAAATGTTTATTTTTCTATTTAGTGATTGGAATATGTCAGTTTTTGGAATGTACAGAGCCGGTGTTAGGCATGGGAGGGGACCCCAAAGCTTGCTTGCAGATTGTGTTTTCCTCAGCTTTACATTTATACTATGAAACTGAATTGTATTGCTTTCTTATTGGTTGCTATGTATATTGCCAACAAATACCTGTTAGGCAGGAAGGCATTGGCAAACCAGGAACATATCTAGGGTCCAAAGTTTAGGGGGGCCTTGTCAGATGTGCTCAGGACTCAGGGGGTTAGCACTGAAGCTATGTTCAGGATTCTACTGATTTTTATATCTGGACATTAGAAGGATGGCTAACATATACAGTATGGATACTTTTCAAAGTTTATCTGCAGATCTCCAGTCCTCCCTTGTGTGAGTGATTCCGCCCAGTCTGCTTCCAGGGTAACTTGCTAGTGGGGGGGGGGGGGGGGGGGGGACACCTTGGATAGAATCCAGCCAACTGGAAGGCTGTGGGGTGAAACACTGGAAAGCTATTCTAGACTCAGAAAGGAAAGGCATGAACTGGAAGATGGATGAGAAATTAAGCTCACCCCCCCCCCCCCCCCCCACACACACACAAGGGAAAAGCAGTTCCATCAGCTTCAGCATACAAACACTGATTCACAGTAACATGGTAATTATGAAAGCTGTTTCATCGTGTCCAAGGAGGAGTAATTTGTGTTGTGTTTACCACTCTGAATAATTTTGAAAAGTTAGCACTTGTGAGCATGCCCATGCACACACAAAAATATGCGTATACTGACACACACGCACAGACTAGTCCACAAGCAAAACTAAGACACACATACACACAAAACAGATAAACATGCAAAGCATATATATATACACACAGGGCTCGACAAACCCCAGGCACCAAGTTGCCATGGCAACTGAAAAATCGGACCTGGCACCTAGGTTTTGCTGGCACAAAATAAGACAGCAAACAGTCTGGTTGGTGCTGCAGAAAGCAAGCAGTGGGCTCACTCTGCCTCCCACTGCAGAATCTCTGATGTGCATGTGTGTGGAGGCTCATTTCTTTTTTTTTTGTTTCTTTTTTGTTAGTTCAAATACTTTTAATTGAATATTTTAGATTATAAAAGGTGAAATACCATCTAAACATAACAAAACAAAGCAGTTCCGTCATAATAATCGATGGGTGTGTGGGATGGTATCACATCGATAAATAAGTCATTCTGATAGTTAAGCAGTGTTACAATAAAGCTTAAAAGGTTCCCAAATCCTTTTATGTTTGCGAATGTTGTTAGATTTAACAGCTTATATATGATTCATATTGATAAACAAAGAGAGTTCCGCCAAAACTGTAAAGAACATTTAGAATTATCTTTCCATTCCGTAAGGATCGTTCTAATAGCTACAGATATCGTTATGTCAAATAGTCTTTTGTGTGCCGATGTTAAATGATTGTTAGTTATACGTGGAGGGGCATTTTCGAAAGAAACGTCCAAATTGCAATTGGGACATCCTTGCAAAATGGCAAAATCCAGGGGTGGGGAAACCCGTATTAAAAAAAAAAAAAGATGGACGTCCATCTTTCTTTTCGAAAATACCGTCAGAGATGTCCAAATCCTTAAATTTGGACGTCCCTAGACATGGACGTTTCTAACTTTCGGCGATTTTCGAAACCAAAGACGTCCATGTCAAAAACGTCCAAATGCAAGCCATTTGGAAGTGGGAGGAGACAGCATTTGTAGTGCACTGGTCCCCCTGACATGCCAGGACACCAACCGGGCACCCTAGGGGGCACTGCAGTGGACTTCATAAAATGCTCCCAGGAACATAGCTCCCTTACCTTGTGTGCTGAGCCCCGCAACCCCCCCAAAACCCACTACCCACAACTGTACACTACTACCATAGCCCTTATGGGTGAAGGGGGCACCTAGAAGTGGGTGCAGTGGGTTTGTGGTGGGTTTTGGAGAGCTTGCTGTTTCCTCCACAAATGTAACAGGGAGGGGGGTATGGGCCTGGGTCTGCCTGTCTGAAGTGCACTGCAGTACCCACTAAAACTGCTCGTGGGACCTGCATGCGCTGTCATGGACCTGAGTATGACATCTAATGCTGGCGCAGAGGCTGCCACGAAATGTTTTTAAAGATGTTTTTTGAGGGTGGGAGGGGGTTAGTGACCACTGTGGGAGTAACAGGAGGTCATCCCCGATTCCCTCTGGTGGTTATCTGGTCATTTCGGGCACCTTTTTGTGCCTTATTCATAATAAAAACACGTTGGGTGAAAACGTCCAAGTGTTCGTCCGGGACGTTCGTGGTTTTTTTCAATTATGAGTAAAAGTCATCCAAGTGTTAGGCACACCCAAGTCCTGCCTTTGCTATGCCTCCGCCACGTCCCCTTGAAATTTGGACGTCCTTGCGACGGACTGCAGTTGGAGACGTCCAAAATCGGGTTTCGATTATACCGATTTGGATGTCTCTGGGAGAAGAACGTCCATCTTCTCATTTATGTCGAAAGATGGACGTCCTTCTCTTTTGAAAATGAGCCTGATAGTGACCTAAATATAATATGTTGATATGATAAAGTAAATGTGATAGGTATAGGGCTAGATTCTGTATATGGCGCTTGAAAAATCCATGCAGTAAATAAAATATACCTAGGTATATTCTCTAAATTATGCCTAAATTTTATAGAATAGGCTTAAATTTCTGCACGATATATAGGATTTGCCGAGCGCCTCTCCACTTGACCAAATTTGGTCACATCCATTTAGGCCATGTTTTAGTTGGTGTAAATCCCAACTCCTATGTTAGGCGCAGATCGGGGGTATTCTATGATAATGTGCATAGATTTTAGAAACGCCCATTTCATAACCATGCCCCTTTTTCAACTGTGCGACTTGGAATTTACACGCACCACGTTACAGAATACACTTAGCGAGTTGTGCGCATAAATTATAATTAATGCCAATTAGTGATGATAATTGCTTGTTAACATCCAGTTAACAGCGCTGATTAACTAGTTAACCAAGGGCCCTATTTACTAAGGTGCACTAGCATTTTTAGCGCGCTCTAACACTGGAGACACCCATAGGAATATATGGGTATCTCTAGCATTAGCATGTGCTAATTTGTAGTACATGCTAAAAATGCTAGCGCGCCTACAGTGTGACTTAGTAAACAGAGCCTCTATTAAGTTACGCGCATTGTTATAAAATACGCTTTGATTTCCATGTGGAAATTAAGGCGCAATATATAGAATTTGGGGGATAATTTCTATAATACAATCCCAAAATGTATTGAACATTATTACAGGAATAAAACAGGTGTTCTAAGGTACCAATTTAATCTTGACATGACCGTCAGCAATTTGAAAATGAACTATTCATTCTAATTTTACGGAGTTCCAATGAGCCTTGTGGCCTAGTGGTTAGGGTGGTGGACTCTGGTCCTGAGGAACTGAGTTCGATTCCCACTTCAGGCACAGGTAGCTCCATGTGACTCTGGGCAAGTCACTTAACCCTCCATTACCCTAGGTACAAATAAGTACCTGTATATACTATGTAAGCCGCATTGAGCCTGCTATGAGTGGGAAAGCATGGGGTACAAATGTAACAACAACATGGAATATTGCTACTATTGGAGATTCTGCATGGAATGTTGCTACTATTGAAGATTCTACATGGAATGTTGCTATTCCACTAGCAACATTCCATGTAGAAGGCTGCGCAGGCTTCTGTTTCTGTGAGTCTGACGTCCTGCACGTACGTGCAGGACGTCAGACTCACAGAAGCAGAAGCCTGCGCGGCCACATTGGTGATCTGCAAGGCTGACTTCTACATGGAATGTTGCTAGTGGAATAGCAAGAATCTCAAATAGTAGCAACAGTGGAGGAGTGGCCTAGTGGTTAGGGTGGTGGACTTTGGTCCTGGGGAACTGAGGAACTGAGTTCAATTCCCATTTCAGGCACAGGCAGCTCCTTGTGACTCTGGGCAAGTCACTTAACCCTCCATTGCCCCATGTAAGCCGCATTGAGCCTGCCATGAGTGGGAAAGCACGGGTACAAATGTAACCCAAAAAAAAAGAACAATAAAGATTGAAGAATAGCTACTGATTGGAGTGGTCTGTTTATCTATAATGTCGTTGTGTTGTGAAAGAGAGATGGAGGTATCAAATGGCCATATGTTACATAGGGTTTGACTACAGTGTGAGGATTTGGTGTGGATTAATTTATAAATTCTAGAAACCCTTTTCCCACAGAAGCAGCCCATAAGAAGCACCATTACCGAGGAGAAGATTCTCCAGCAGCCCTGTTGGTAAGGATCAATTTAAAATTTTAAAGTCTGGTTCCTTCTTTTGTTGGGGGGGGGGGGGGGGGGAGAAGAGTTGAGAGAGGCTAATCTGGATTGCTGGGGAAGGGATTGTGAGGTTCCTGCTGGGGGAGAGGGCAAGAGATATTGATGGGCTGATGCTCAGAACTCTCACAGTAAAGCCAACAGCGCAGAGCCCATACAGCCAGAACTGCGCAGAAAACTAGTTCACCAATGCTCAAAGGAAATAGTATGCAAATTGTATGCATGCTGTGAAAATAAAAGCAAGGGGGAGAATATGCTTGGTATAGTTTACAAGTGTTTTGCAGTAAGCACTCAGCTCTTGTGTGCATGCACCAGGCAAAACAGAAAGTGAAGCACACATTAGCATGTTTTTTTCTGCACCTTTAAAATAAGCTTTTCAACTTTTTTTTTCTTCTTTGGATGCCTATATTTAAGTGCAGGAAACAGGAGCCTTTGAGGCTCATTTTCAAAGCACTTAGACTTACAAAGTTCCATAGGTTACTATGGAACTTTGTAAGTCTAAGTGCTTTGAAAATACACCTCATTGTGTACTTTCACTTTCGGGTTTACTCTGACTTGCACACATTCATATCTCACTACCAGCGCTTAGGGGCCTGAACGGGCTTCCTTCTGCTTCAAAATTAAAAACTAGCAGATTTTCAAGAGAGAATCCTGAGAAATCCTCTCTTCAAACATGCCTGCGCCAAGCGAGTCTGTTTCAACTGAAAGGAAGCTCTGTAACAAGGGAGCATAGGATGAAGAGGTGAAAGGAGGATAGACTCAGAAGCAGGGGCGTAGCTACGGGTGGGCCTGGGTGGGCCCAGGCCCACCCAATTCCAGCCCAGGCCCGCCCAGCGCCAGCGCCAGCTCCCATTGCCGGCCACTGCTGCTTTTCCTGATGAGCAGCAGGGCCAGCACCCGGCGCTACAAAAAGAAGAAGCGCTCCATTGACTGAGCTGAGCGCCAACGCGTCGCTAAGGACAAGAAAAAATGTTTTTTAAAAAATGCGGCACCGCAGGCAGCCTCGAAGCATTGGCTGCTGGCTCTGTGCAGGCTCCTCCCGTCTCTTACATCACTGCCCCTGTAGCGAAGCAGGGGCAGTGACGTAAGAGACGGAAGGAGCCTGCAGAGCCAGCAGCCAATGCTTCGAGGCTGCGTGCAGTGCCGCGTTTTTTAAAAAACATTTTTTCTTGTCCTTAGCGACGCGTTGGCGCTCAGCTCAGTCAGCTGAGCGCTTCTTCTTTTTGTAGCGCCGGCCCTGCTGCTCATCAGGAAAAGCAGCAGTGGCCGGCAATGGGAGCTGGGGCTGGTGGGCCTGAATGGGAGAGGGAAAATGGATGGCAGGATGCGGAGAAAGAGGAAAAATGAAAGGATGGGGAGAGAAAGAGGGAAAACAGATGGGAGGATGGCAGAGAAAGAGGGAAAACGGAAGGATGGGGAGAGAAAGAGGGAAACAGATGGGAGGATGGCAGAGAGAGGGAAAATGGAAGGATGGGGAGAGAAAGAGGGAAAACAGATGGAAGGATGGCAGAGAGAGGGAAAACGGAGGATGGGGAGAGAAAGAGGGAAAACAGATGGGAGGATGGCAGAGAAAGAGGGGAGATGGATGAAAGGATGCAGAGAAAAAGGGGAGAGTGGAAGGATGTGGAGAGAGAAGGGACACTGAACAGAAAAGGGTAGAGATAGACACTGGTTAGAAGGAGGGAGAGAGACAGATGGAAGGATCAGGAGAGAGGGTAGATGGGTGGAAGGATGGGGAGAGAAAGAAGGAAGATGCTGGATGGAAGGGTAGGGAGAAAGAGGTGACACTGGATGGAAGGATGCAGAAAGAAAGAGGGGAGACTATTGGAAGGATGGGGAGAGAAAGAGGAGAGCTGCTGCATGGAAAGGGGGAGTAGTGAAAGATTGGAGAATAAGAGGAAGGGGCATGGGGAGAACAAGGGTGAGAAAAGATGAAAAGCCATAAGTAGATGAAGGAAATTAAAGAATGGATAGTAAGAATGAATTAAATCTGGACAGAGAAAGAGCCTGAAAAATATTGAAGAAAGCAAAGAAAAAGGAGACAAAAATGACAAATGGCCAGGAAACCGTGGCAGAAGAGTTAAGCGAAAACGAAGGAAAGCAGAATCTAGAGACTGGGAGCAACACAATGAGAAAAAGTAAATGGCCATACAAGAAAGGTAAAGAAAATAATGTTATTTTTAATTTAGGATAAAGTAATATGGTGTTAATAAAGTTTCAGAGACCAATACTTCCTTCCTTAGGTCAGGCGAGGATACCGTAACAGCATTATACTGACCTGAGGCAGGAGGTTTTGGCCTCTGAAAGCTCATTGAAAAGGATTAGGCTATTAAATAAATTGTCTGAAATCTGATGCACTGAAAAGCAGCACTTTACCCTGTGTGACAAATGCATCTGAGTGTGACTACATTTTGCTGGGGGGGGGGGGGGGGTAGAGAGAAAATTTTGTGCCCACCCACTTTGGGTTCAGGCCCATTGGCAGTCTGGCTACGCCACTGCTCAGAAGTAACTTGAGGAAATACTTCTTCATGGAAAGGGTGGTAAATTTGTGGAGGCGAAAACAGTATCTTGAATTCAGGACAGCTTGGGACAAGTACATAGGATCTCTAAGGGAGTGGTAAGGAGAGTAGATGGCATGGATTGGATATTACAGAAGTGACCTGAAGTGAGGCAAAAACAATGAAGAAGGTTGACCACAGAAGGAAACAGGGATTCATGAGCTTCGCATGTGAATGTGAAGAGCAGTTTTTTTAGATTAGGTGCACACAATTACCAGTGCATTACATGCGCAAATGTTTAGTTTACTTACATATATGGTGGTGGTGGGGGAGGGGCATCGGCTATTTCTTCACTCAACATGTAATTAAACTCTGGAATTTGTTGCCAGAAAATGTAGTAAAAGTGGTTAGCTTAGCGGGGTTTAAAAAAAAGGTTTGGGTGGCTTCCTAAAGGAAAAGTCCATAGACCATTATTAAAATGGACTTGGGGAAAATCCACTGTGTATTTCTAGGATAAGTAACATAAAATGTATTGTACTTTTTGGGGGGATCTTGCCAGGTATTTGTTACCTGGATTGTCCACTGTTAGAAACAGGATGCTGGGCTTGATGGACCTTCGGTCTCTCCCAGTATGGCAATACTTATGTACTTATATACCTGCTTAAATTACATAGCACATATTTGCATGGGGGTATTCGCAGGAGTGAAGCATGGGCAGGACATACACGTATAATATATAGAATACTGTTTTGTGCTGCATGTTGGCACCTGCACTTAAGCTAGGTCTATGGCTGATGGAAGTGCGGGTGCCCTCAGTTAATTCTATAAGCGGTGCCTAGATTTAGGCGCAGTATATAGAATACACTTAATTGACATCCCAACGCCTAAAACTACACAGCTCCATTTACACCAATGAATACATGGTGTAAGGTATATGGAGTAATGAGTGGAGTGGAACGGGTGGATGTGGGGCGTCTGTTCACACTTTCCAGGAGTGCTGGATCTAGGGGGCATGCGATGAGGCTACAGTGTGGTGGATTTAAAACGGGTCGGAGAGGGGTTTTCTTCACCCAACGCGTGATTGGGCTGTGGAGTTCGTTGCGGGAGAGTGTGGTGAAGGCGGTTGGCTTGGCGGGGTTTGGAGAGGGGTTGGACGGTTTCCTAGGGGACAGGTCCATAGACCGCTACTAAATGGACTTGGGAAAAAATCCACAATTCCAGGAATAACATGTATAGAATGTTTGTACGTTTGGGAAGCTTGCCAGGTGCCCTTGGCCTGGATTGGCCGCTGTCGTGGACGGGATGCTGGGCTCGATGGACCCTTGGTCTTTTCCCAGTGTGGCATTACTTATGTACTATGTTACAATAATCAAACTTTAATAACAATAACGACTGCACTAATAATCTAAACTGCTCAAATTCAAAAGAAAATTGCATCTTGACCTTAGATTCCGGAGAAGAAGAAAAAGCACTCTTCATCAAAGAGCAAAGGTGTGTTAACATGAACCCCCTAGATCTTCACCGTGGGGGGGGGGGGGGGGGAGAGTGTATACTTGATCTGATAACCAGTTTACGAGCTACCATCTTATCAGGGTCCCTATCGGACTGACCGTTCACTTGTCTATTAGATTGTAAGCTCTTTGAGCAGGGACCGTCCCTCTATGTTAAATTGTACAGCGCTGCGTAACCCTAGTAGCGCTTTAGAAATGTTAAGTAGTAGTAGTAGTAGTAGTAAATCCCTGCAAGTAGATTTACGCAAACTGGGCCATATTCTATACAGACATTTGGGAATGCCCACAAAATGCCCATTTCCCCACCATAGCCACGCCCCTTCTTAACTGCATGCATTCGGATTTAGGCATAGTTCATTACAGAATATGCTTTGTGAGTTGTGTACATAAATTCTAATTATTGCACCTTCCTTTTAGTGAAACTGAGCATGCTCAATTTCACTAAAAGGAGCGTGCAGGACGTAAGGGAAAGACAGAACAGGGCAGGCAATGCAGCAGCGCCGGGACAACACTTCAACTGGCGGGGGTTGGGGACCCCCACCAGCCAAGGTATTTGCTACGGCGATGTGTAGGGAGCGATAGGATGGCGGGGAGGCGGCGGGACACAGACCAAAATGTGCCCCCCCCCCCCACCTCGGGCTCTGGCCCCTCCCACCGTGAGGTCTAGCTATGCCCCTGCACCAGGGATGTCTACTCTATTGCCTACTTTGGTATCATCTGCAAAGAGGCAAACCTTACCAGAAAATCCTTCCACTATATCACAAAAACGTTGAAAAGAACTGGAGCAAGAACCAATCCTTGCGGCACCCTACTGGTAACACCCCTTTCCTCAGAGTGAGCTTTATTTACCACTAACCTTCTTTACCATTCACTCAACCAGTTTCTAATTCTAACTCAGTCAGTCACTTTAAGGCCCATACTAAGGCATTCTTTTTAAAAGCTATCTATGTGAAACTGTGTCAAAAGCTTTGCTGAAATGTATTTATTTATTTTATTTTATTGCATTTGTATCCCACATTTTCCCACCTATTTGCGGGCTCAGCGTGGCTTACAATACATTGTATTAATGGAAGTACAATTTGTTACAACTCGATTGTGGCTACATTGTTATGCATTGAGTTTAAAACAGAGTCTACGTATCGTTAAGAGAATAGTACAATGGAACAAAACAATGGAACAAAGGAAGAACAACGGATACTGATAGGACTATAGAACAATAGCGCGAAAAACTTTCGGGTATAGCATTTTACCTGTAGATTAAGGTTTAAGTATGTTAAAATGAGAGTACAGATGAGAATGTGTTGATGTATTATTAACAGTGTGCGTAGACTTCATGTGTTTTGATCCTTTCGATAGATATTTTCGAAGAGATGAGTCTTCAATAGTTTGCGGAAGTCGGTCAGCTCGTTGGTCGTGCTCATATAAGAAAAGGTTGATGCGTGCATCACTTTGTATTTTATGCCTTTGCAATTAGGGAAGTGGAGGTTCAGGAAAGTTCGGGATGATCTTTTAGCGTCTCATGTGAATTGTTCTGCTTCTGACTAATCTTTTAGATTTTCAAAGCAGTCACAGATTCTCCTTAAATTTAAAATAGCTATGTACTGTGTGAAATCTAAATTCACCACATCTAGCACCAGAATTGCCCCCCTGAGAGCTCTTTCAAATACTAATGCTTCCATTTCTTAACTGACTATGAGGCATATTTTCAAAGCACTTAGCCTTCCAAAGTTCCATAGAAACCTATGGAACTTTGGAAGGCTAAGTGCTTTGAAAATATGCCTCAGAGTGAGGAGAATGAATATACAGGAACAAAGTACATCAAATTACTCTATGGGTCAGGGGATATTTTATTTATTTGTTGCATTTGTACCCCACATTTTCCCACCTCTTTGCAGGCTCAATGTTGGCCACCACCGGTGATGAAACAAATTCAGAGTGATGTTGTTACAGAACATTAGAGAATCAAGAGAAGAAGAGTGATATCTTGTTCATTGCAAGTTTTGGTTTCGTTGTGTTGCTGAGTTGAGTTACTTAAGTTGGATCAGTAGGGTATGCCTTTTCGAACAGATCGGTCTTTAGTGATTTCCGGAAATTGAGGTGATCCTGCGTTGTCTTTATGGCTTTCGGTAATGCGTTCCATAGTTGCGTGCTTATATAGGAGAAGCTGGATCCGTAAATTGATTTGTTCTTGAGTCCCTTGCAGCTAGGGTAGTGAAGATTTAGGTATGTTCGTGATTCTCACACAGTACGTAGCTATTTTAAATTTACGGAGAATCTGTGACTGCACTGAAAATCTAAAAGATTAGTTAGAAGCAGAACAATTCACATGAGAGTCCTTCTTTCTTCTGTGGCTTTTAGAAACCACCACTGAATAAAGGTAGAGTTCATGCAGGAAATCAAAAAGTACGAGGCACATTGAAATCAGAGGCTGAACAGTTACTTGTGTATTAGAGAGAAGCAAAGTGAATAGATGCCTGTTGAGACCCATCTTAAAAGTCTGAAACCTGAAAACATTAAGGTTTGGGCAAGCAGATGGAAAACTGCAGGTGAGCGCAGTACTTTAGAAATGATGCTGGTTTATGAGTATATGACATATGCTGATAGAAACAGAAGCAGCAGCTGCGTTAGAATCAGCAAGAAAACATTCAAAATGTGAGTCAGCTTCTGGAAAAAGAATGATAATACCACATTCTTGTATAAATGCAGATTGTGAAAATTTGCAGGAAGGCCTTAGGAACTGGAAGACTGGGCATGCAAATGGCAGATGAAATTTAATGTGGACAAATCATGGTTACCGGATGCTAGGGTCCACCTTAGGAGTCAGCACCCAAGAAAATTATCTAGATGTCATTGTAACAACAGAACAAAGCACAAAAGGCCTTCAGAACTGGAACAATGGTACAGTCTTTATTGCGACTAACCCAGCCTCTATGCCAGCCTCAAATATCAAACTCAGGTCCATCGCGGCAGTATGCAGGTCTGTGGAGCAGTTTTAGTCGGTGCAGTGCACTTCAGACAGGTGGACCGAGGCCCATACCCCCCCTACGTGTTACATTGGTGGAGGAAACAGCGAGCCGTCCAAAATCCACCAGAAACCTTCTGTACCCACACCTAGGTGCACCCCTTTACCCGTAAGGGCTATGGTAGTGGTGTACAGTTGTTGGTAGTGGGGGTTTTTTTTTTGGGGGGGGGTTGGGGGGCTCAGCGAACAAGGTAAGGGAGCTATGTGTCTTGGAGCATTTTATGAAGTCCACTGCAGTGCCCCCTAGGGTGCCTGACTGCTGTCCTGGCATGTCAGGGGGACCAGTGCACTACAAATGCTGGCTCCTCCCATGTTTTTGACTTGGACGTCTTTGGTTTCAAAAATCGACGAAAGTCAAAGGCGTCCAAATTTAGGGACGTCCCAAATCTAAGGACGTCCAAATCCAAAGACATCCCTGGTATTTTCTAAACGAAAGATGGACGTTCATCTATTTTTGAAAATGATCCTTGCCTCCGAATTTGGACGTCTTTGTAAAACGTCCAAATTCTGACTTAGATGTTTCTTTCGAAAATGCCCCTCTTTATGTTATTAAATATGGTGAATTTCTGTATTTTTCCTTTTCAGTTGATGGGAAATTGTAACTTTAAAAAATGCGTTAATTAAAAAAAACAACCAAACAAAAAAAAACCCCTTTGCTGGTGGGGATACTGAAGCCCCGTCAGCCAAAGAGATTTGTTGCTGGAAGCATCCCTCTCCTCCTCGTGTTGCTGCAGGACATTGGAAGTTAGAGGCATACCTCCATTCGCCAATACTGGGACTCCTCGCACATGCTCAATTCATGCAAGAACTGAGCATGTGTCAGGAGTCCTGATGTCAGCAGCTGGAAGCACACTGCCAACTTCCTGTGTCCCGTAGCAATACAAGGAGGCGGGGGCAGCAAATCTCTGGCTTGCATGGCTTTGGCATTCCTTCCATCCACCGAATGGGTGCTGCAGTTTCGGAGGAGGTCCGAGCCCAAAGTGCGGGGGCCCAGGCCCCCAAGGCCACCCTGTGCTTACGCCACTGGTTAGTACTTAACACAGCTTAGTAAACAGGTCCTTTAGCCTGTAAAAATCTATCTTTTCAGATGTCTAAGCAGATCAAACACATTAGATATCTAATTTCATTCAGTTGCTTTCTCTAGCCTCTATCTGTAACTTGATAGAGGTAATATACATCATATCTTTCTAATTCTGAAATGCATTCTGAGGGTCAGTTTTCTATTGAAAGGCGGGTAATGCCTGAATTTGCTACTCTCGTTGCCCTCTGCCACAACTCCAGGAAATGCTGTTTGCCTGAGATAGGCATTGATAAGTCCAGTGTTGGAGGAAACAAGAAACGAATCACGAAGCTATGCCAGGGTGGGGCTGCACCGGGCCCAGAAAGTTTCCTTACCTTGTTGAGTGGGTTTCCAAGAAGATACAAAATATTACCTGTACAGTGCTATGTGGCACTGTTCTTTTGATGCACCAGAGGTGACCCCTTTTTCAGGAGTCTAAAAATAACTATAACAATATTCCTGAGTCTGTATTAACTGTTCTACAAGGGGATCACTTAGAAAACCCTAAAGTACCAGTGGCAAAAATTGTAGATAAGAAGTGAATACAACTTAGCATTGCTACTTTTTTCGTTCTCAATTTGTTCCAGTACTTTATCATAGGTTATATAATACATGATGAACAAACAAACAAACAAACATCTAAATGCATCAAAAGATACATACAAAATAAATTATAACATCTAACCTTTGAGACAGTTGTCTATTTCTTCTCTTCAAAGATGACATCACTATATCTGTAAGCAACCAAACTATTAAATACCTCCAGACTTTTATATTGCTAGGCACAGAGATGTCATAGGGGAGGAGGGGGGGCATTGCATCAGCAGCACTATGACTCTATCACTGCCATATGCTTATGGCTTTAAAACTACCAAGCAAACAGCTTTCTGTTCATTAGTTGTTGTTTCCTGTTAGTTAGCCCCTCACTACCTCTCCACCCTCATCTCTCCCTACACTCCTTCCCAGGAACTCCGTTCACTAGGCAAACCTCTCCTAATTGCACCCTTCTCCTCCATCGCTAACTCCAGACTCCGTTCCTTTTGTCTCTCCGCACCTTATGCCTGGAATGGGCTTCCTGAGCCGTTACGTCTAGCTCCATCCCTGGCTGCCTTCAAATCCCGGCTAAAGGCCTACCTGTTTGATGCTGCTTTTGACTCCTAACTTGCCACTTGCTCGTAACCTTTATCTTGTCTTCCTCTCTTCAATAGTCCCTTTCCCTATGTGTCCTATCAGTCTGTCCTACCCTTATCCTTATTGGTCCTGTCTGTCTGTCCTGATTTAGATTGTAAGCTCTTTTGAGCAGGGACTGTCTTTTCTTCATGTTCAATTGTAAAGCGCTGCGTACAACTGGTAGTGCTATAGAAATGATTTATAGTAGTAGTAGTAGTTTAACTATTATGTTATATTATGGGTGAAGCAACTAATTTACTAGTCTCATACACACAAGGACTAACACCATCTACACATACTGTAGCTGGACTTGCTTATCCACTCCTACCCTAGCTAAAAATATAGTCATGCACCTTTCCGACTCCATTTGCAACTTTATCTAGGTTAGTTCCCTTACTACTACTACTACTACTACTACTACTACTACTACTACTATTTAGCATTTCTATAGCGCTACAAGGCGTACGCAGCGCTGCACAAACATAAAAGAAAGACAGTCCCTGCTCAAAGAGCTTACAATCTAATAGACAAAAAAATAAATAAAGTAAGCAAATCAAATCAATTAATGTGAACGGGAAGGAAGAGAGGAGGGTAGGTGGAGGTGAGTGGTTACAAGTGGTTACGAGTCAAAAGCAATGTTAAAGAGGTGGGTTTTCAGTCTAGATTTAAAGGTGGCCAAGGATGGGGCAAGACGTAGGGGCTCAGGAAGTTTATTCCAGGCGTAGGGTGCAGCGAGACAGAAGGCGCGAAGTCTGGAGTTGGCAGTAGTGGAGAAGGGAACAGATAAGAAGGATTTATCCATGGAGCGGAGTGCACGGGAAGGGGTGTAGGGAAGGACGAGTGTGGAGAGATACTGGGGAGCAGCAGAGTGAGTACATTTATAGGTTAGTAGAAGAAGTTTGAACAGGATGCGAAAACGGATAAGGAGCCAGTGAAGGGTCTTGAGGAGAGGGGTAGTATGAGTAAAGCGACCCTGGCGGAAGACGAGACGGGCAGCAGAGTTTTGAACCGACTGGAGAGGGGAGAGGTGACTAAGTGGGAGGCCAGCAAGAAGCAGATTGCAGTAGTCTAAACGAGAGGTGACACGGGTGTGGATGAGGGTTTTGGTAGAGTGCTCGGAAAGAAAGGGGCGGATTTTACGGATGTTGTAAAGAAAGAAACGACAGGTCTTGGCAATCTGCTGGATATGAGCAGAGAAGGAGAGAGAAGAGTCAAAGATGACCCCAAGGTTTCGGGCTGAGGAGACAGGGAGAATGAGAGAGCCATCAACAGAAATAGAAAACAGGGGGAGCGGGGAGGTTGGTTTGGGGGGGAAATGAGAAGCTCGGTTTTGGTCATATTTAATTTCAGGTGGCGTTGAGACATCCAGACAGCAATGTCAGACAAGCACGCTGAAACTGGTTTGGATGCAAGGTGAGATATCAGGGGTAGAAAGGTAGATTTGGGAGTCATCAGCATAGAGATGGTAGGAAAAGCCATGGGATGAGATTAATGAACCAAGGGAAGAAGTGTAGATAGAAAAGAGGAGGGGACCAAGAACAGAACCCTGAGGTACGCCGACAGGCAGAGGGATAGAAGTAGAAGAGGATCCACCAGAGTGAACACTAAAGGTGCGGAGGGAGACGTAGGAAGAGAACCAGGAAAGGACAGAGCCCTGGAATCCAAGTGAGGACAGGGTATCGAGAAGTATGCTGTGATCGACAGTGTCAAAAGCAGCGGAAAGATCAAGAAGAATGAGGATGGAATATTGACCTCTTGGTTTAGCCAGTAATAGGTTATGCTCCTGTTATTCTGCCTTATCTGGCTATATAGGGGCTAATTTTCAAAGCACTTAGACTTACAAAGTTCCATAGGTTACTATAATATGTAACTTTGTAAGTCTAAGTGCTTCGAAAATATGCCTCTATTTGTTCCACCTCCGCTTACATGCTGTACGGTCTGTTAAGAGGTTTTATTGTGGACTATGTGGACATCGTGAGTGACATACTATGGAGCTTATTTTCAAAGCATATGGGCGTCTCAAAATGCCTAAATGGACGTCCATGTACTTGAAATGTCCAAATCCCAATTTTGCAAAGGGACATCCAACACTGCAGTATGTCTAAAATAGCAAAGGGGGCGTGTTGTGGATGTGGTTTGGTAGGACTGGAGAGGGCCTAAAACCAGGATGTCCAACAGCGATTACCAGATGAGAAGAAACATCCAAATCTGAAAAGAAGGATGTCCTAAATTTAGGGTTACCATATTTTGTCCTCTGAAAAAGAGTACACATGTCCCGCCCCCCTGCCCCGCCCACACCCCACACCCTGTCATATATTCCCCCCCCCCCCCCGTCACCTCCCTTCACCTTACTTACTATCTACTGCCCTGGTGGTCTAGTCACCTCTTCGGGGTAGGAAAGAGCCCCCTCTCCTGCCCGGAGCTATGTCCTTGCCCTGCATCCTGTTGCTGTGACGGTCTCGGGATTCAAAATGGCCACCTAGAGTTGAAGTCTCGCGAGGCCGCTTCAACTCTCGGCGGCCATTTTGAATCCCAAGACCGTCACAGCAACAGAATGCAGGGCAAGGCAGCGCTCCGGGCAGGAAAGAGGGGGCTCTTTCCTGCCCCAAAGAGGTCACTAGACCACCAGGGCAGTTGATAGTAAGTAAGGGAAGGGGAGGGGAGGCTAGGATAGGCCCGCTGCCCGCCCGCCCGTTTGTCCAGAAATCCGGACAAATGGGTGGACTGGCAAAACCCGTCAGGACGCCCGGACATGTCCTCAAAAAGAGGCCATGTCCGGGGAAATCCGGACGTATGGTAACCCTACCTAAATTATACCTGTTACAGTCATGCCCAGGGCACAAAAGGACTGAGCAGCAATGGAGGGATTAAGGCATGACACCTCCTTAATCCTCCAGTGGTTGCTGTCCCCCTCCCTCTCCCCGAAAAGTGAAACTGAAAGGGGATACCAGGCTTTATGATAGCTTCAGGTATTATCAGCATTCTTAGCAGGGTAGGAAGCAACACTGATTAATAGCCTAATGGTTAGTGCAATAGACTGTAAACCAAGGGACTCAGATTCAAATCCCACCTTAACTCTTTTATTTATTTTTATTGTGAGCTCTCCAGAAACAGAAAAATACCTACTGTACCTAAATAGATAAGCCACCTGCACGCATGAAGGCTATTGAAGTGGTGTACGTTCAGGTATACTAGGTATTTTTCTGTTCCTGGAGGGCTCAGAATTACAAAATAAGGGACCCTTTTACCAAGCTGCAGAAAAAAGGCCCTACGCTGGCGGGGGGGGGGGGGGGGGGGGGGCATTTTCCCATGCGACAGGGCCCTTTTTACTGCAGCAGGTAAAAAAGCCCCCCCACCACCACCACCACATGTGGCGATGCTGTAGGCATGCTAATTTTTTAGCGCGTGCTAAAAATTAACACGAGCTAATGCTAGAGACACCTACATATTCCTGTGGATGTCTTTAGCGTGTGCTAATTTTTATCATGCACTAAAAGGTTTGTGCGCGTACAGCGCAGCTTAGTAAACAGGGCTCTTATTGCGCTACTAATAGTAACAACGATATCTAGGAATCCCAGGCCTATGTGTACATATAGCAATTAATGCTTGTTTCACACCTCCATGCATGCAGCCTATCGGCAATTTGTTGGGTGCTTTGTTGTTATTGTTTAATGCTTCCATATCTGTTATCTCTCTATATAAAAGGCATAAACCAACGTTCTTGAAGCCTCCAGCCGGAAGTGTGAAGGGGGCGAGATATCCGGTTTCCCTATGAGTGTCCGCCCCGCCCTCTCTGTAACACAGTCAGTGAAGGAAAACAGCAGAGCACGAAATCAAATCGCTGGCTCTGTAACAGTGAAGGACTCAGAGGGGGGAGGGGAGAGAGGCCAGAGGGCAGGGACGCACACACTCCCACATGCACACAGAAGAAAACATTGCTAGCCCCCGTTTCATTTGCTTCAGAAACGGGGCTTTTTTACTAGTATTGATATAATTGCAAAATTTTCAATAAAATTTATGAAAAAAAAAAGGTGTCCCATGCTAACTTTACCATGTGGGTTTCCCATGCGCTGCAGCCACCAGTAAAATGGCTACTTTTGTGGGTCTTTTGTAACGGCCACGTGCTAATTTCCCCATTAGCATGTGCCCATTACCACGGGAGCTCTTGCCACCAGCTATTTAGGAGGCTCTCGAACCACTCCCGTGCTAATCGGTAGTGCGTGTTAATGTGCCCACGCTACCTGATTAGCGCAGGAATGCCTACTCTCGGCCCATTGGCACACCTGTGCTGAAAAATAACAAAAAAAATATTTTTCAGCGCGGGATTAGCATATGCTTGGTGGAACACTACCTTGGGATGCCTCAATGCGCCCCACCACGGTAGTACTGTTTTAGCATGCGGTAGGCTCACTTTAGTCCTGCCCAGGGCTTTTTTTTGAGGGGGTACTTGGGGGTACTGAGTACCGGCACCTTTTCCATTGTCTGCTAAAATTAACCCATGGTCCTCATATTTTAATGAAAGAGCTCAGGCTCTACACACCAATTCTGCCTTGTCATACAGTGGCATAGCAAGGGGGGACGGGAGGGGCGGTCCGCCCTGGGTGTCAGCTCAGGGGGGTGCTCCCTGCCAGCTCCCCCCCTCGGCGCATCGACACCCCCCGACCAGCTCCCACACCCTACTTTTAAAAAGAATATCAGAATCCGAGGCGAGGCGCAGCGCCTCGCACCTGCCCTGCACGTAAAAGAAATGTAGACCGTCGGGCCTTCCCTCGCTCTATCTGTCCCGCCCTCCGCTGACGCAACTTCCTATTTCCGCAATGGCGGGACAGACAGAGCGAGAGAAGGCCCGACGGTCCACATTTCTTTTACGTGCAGGGCAGGCGCGAAGGGTTGCGTCTTGCCTCGGATTCCGACATTCTTTTTAAAGGTAGGGTGCGGGAGGTAAAAGGGGCCCAAACTGTCTGGTAAAAACTAACAAGCTGCAGTTCCACATCTCTTTCTGCTCTTTAGTTTCTTGGCTATAGTCTATCAGATTTCTTGAGGAGTCAGATTGATTCACTTTTCTGTGTTATAGTCAGTAATAGAAGTCACCAATTGCAGATTGCTTGTAATATAATATTACCACTTACTAAGAATAGAAGTCGTCAGTACCATTCATCGGGAACTGTCAGTGATGCAACAGTAAGTGCATCACTGACAAAGCACCTCATGAAAGACTCCAGAGGAAAGTGGAAAGTCATGGGATAGCAGGTAGTGTCCTACTGTGGATTAAAAACTGGTTAAAAGATAGAAAACAGAGAGTAGGGTTAAATGGTCAGTATTCTCAATGGAGAAGGGTAGATATGGGGTTCCCCGGGGGTCTGTGCTGGGACCGCTGCTTTTTCACATATTTATAAATGATCTAGAGATGGGAGTAATTAGTGAGGTAATTAGTTGTTAAATCACAAGAGGATTATGAAAAATTACAAGAGGACCTTATGAGACTGGGAGACTTGGCATCTAAACGGCTGATGACGTTTAATGTGAGCAAGTGCAAAGTGATGCATGTGGGAAAGAGGAACCCGAATTATAGCTACCTATGGAAGGCTCCACGTTAGGAGTCACCGATCAGGAAAGGGATCTAGGTGTCGTCGTTGATATGTTGAAACCCTCTGCTCAGTGTACGGTGGCGGCTAAGAAAGCAAATAGAATGTTAGGTATTATGAGGAAAGGAATGGAAAACAAAAATGAGGATGTTATAATGCCTTTGTATCACTCCATGGTGCGACCGCACCTCGAATATCGTGTTCAATTCTGGTCACCACATCTCAAAAAAAGATATAGGGAAATTAGAAAAGGTACAGAGAAAGGTGATGAAAATGATAAAGGGGATGATAGGAAGACTTCCCTATGAGGAAAGGCTAGGGCTCTTCAGCTTGGAGAAAAGACAGCTGAGGGAAGATATGATAGAGGTCTATAAAATAATGAGTGGAGTTGAATGGGTAGACGTGAATCACTTGTTTACTGTTTCCAAAAATACTAGGACTAGGGGGCATGCAATGAAGCTACAAAGTAGTAAATTTAAAATGAATTGGAGAAAATGTTTCTTCACTCAATGTAAAATTAAACTCTGGAATTTGTTGCCAGAGAATATAGTAAAAGCAGTTAGCTTAGTTGGGGTTTAAAAAAGGTTTGGATGGCTTCCTAAAGGAAAAGTCCATAGACCATTATTAAAATGGACTTATTACTAGGATAAGCAGCATAAAATGTATTGTACTTTTTTGGGGATCTTGCCATGAACTTGTGACCTGGGTTGTTCACTGTTGGAAACAGGATGCTGGGCTTGATGGACCTTCGCTTTGTCCCAGTATGACAATAACATACTTATGCCTGGTAAAATCTCATTGCCCTGGAATTATAAGTATGCAACACCACTCACAGGGACATAATATTGCCCATTGGTTTCCAGTACAACTAAGAGTTATTAGTGATGTAACAGCACTTTCTGGAAATTGTCTAAGAAATCCTTCCAGACCCAGGAATCGGACATCATTGACTGGATATAGTATTAGCAGCCTGCGCGCTTTAGCCCAGCATAACTGCACCCCTACCTGACAGGATCCCGTGGTGGTAGCCCAGTTCTGCGTTACCTTGGCGACTGTTTCCAAGCAACATGTGATGTATACCCTGCAGGATTAGCACTGGCAGGGCCCCTGAGGCTGCGGCGCGAAGTCCAAGAGAGCGACCCACTCTGCTACTGCCATGAAGCCTTTACCCGCATCCTTTTATGGCGCCGTCGACGAGAAAAACCCTGTCATAGCCACGTTTGAGAATGAAGTCAAACAGTTTCTGTCCAATATGAAGAAAATTTCCAACATGGCTCCAGGTGACCACTATCAGGAATCTCGCAGACAGGGGTAAGTAAACCAGGTCTTTGGGAATTCCAGGGGAGCCCAGCTAGGGGCTGATTTTATCTGTTGTTCTTTTGTTTTGAAGTTTCACTCCTTTTATTTGCAAACTGTGCAAGCCCAGGTTTTCAAACCCAGGGTCGGTGCAAGATTTCCCCCCCCCCCCCCCCCCAAACTTTGACTTTGTCCCAAATGTTCACCACTTTCATCGTATGGAATAGACTCCCAAATTGAGCATGGGATAAACACAACATATCCCTTAACGACAGTAGGGATAGTACCTGCTTATAATTCAACCCAAAACAGTATCAAGATGATTAAAAGTATGAAGGCAGAGGATAGGGGACTGTAACTGCAGGGCAACATTTCTCACTAGGTTTTGATCTGCCATTTCCAAGTTTACCTCGTTGATTGTATTTCTGCTTATATTTGGTCATTTTACTATTGTTATGCTGTAGCAAATTGTACATTTTCTAGAAATTGTCTAAGAAACCGGACCAGACCAGGGAAGTGGACACCATTGACTGGTGTGGTATGCAGGCAGACAAACCCTTGAAGTAGCTGAGAAATCCTATATAATAAAACTCACCCTCAACGTTCTGAGGACACTGACGTCAGTGTCACTTCCTTCGGGCACTTCCTTCGGGTTCGAAGGGTTCGTGGTGGTGAAGCCACCGAAATCACTGTCTCTGGGCCCCGCCCTCGCGTCAAACATGATGACGTCGAGGGCGGAGCAATGGCGTCAGTGGCTTCACGACTCAGGAGATGAAAGTGGCATGCGTTGACGAGGTGTGGAGCAATGGCTTCACAACGCCGAAGGGGTGGGTAGGGAGGGGGGGTTCGGGAGGAAAACCTTGCTAGCGCCCGTTTCATTTGCTCCAGAAATGGGCATGTTTTACTAGTAACTATATAAACTGTTACAAATATTCCCCCACTGTGTTTAAAGGTGTTTCTTCCCCTGCCTTCTAGCTGGGGGTGGAAAGAAAGCCTGAGCAGGGCAAAACAGCATAGCTAGGCTCTGTGCTCTGAGGTCAGGTGGGTGAAAGAGAAAACCAGAGCAGGATCGAGTGGCTCTGGAGCTTCCCTGTGCTGACGTCAGTTTGTTTAACTCTGCTGCTTAGCAGCAGAGAGGGGAGGAGGCTGCACAGTGCAGTCAATGCCTCCTGACCTTAGGGAAGGTATAAAACAAGTCTTCCTAGAGAGGCGAGAGAAGAGGTGGCATGAGTGGAAGAGAGTATAACCAGTTTGGATGCTGAGTGAGCTCCAGGAGCCCAGGTGGGGCTTGCTCAGCTCTTTATCCCCTTGTCGTTCAAGGCAGGATGAGCAAGACTGACAGAAGACCGACAGAGAGAGGTCTGTGTTTTCCTCTTCCTTAAAAGCTTCCCCAAGCCTAAGGAGTTGATATGGGCTGTAAAAATAGGCTAGCCAAGAGTGGAGAGAAGGACAGTACAATGCTACCTGCAGTAACCTTAAGAAAAGGCAATGAATGTTCAGAAGCAGCTATGATCAATGAGGAAGTTTGGCTTTGTGCTCCAAGCTACTCCTGAGAGGAGGGGGAGGGGAGCAAAACGCTGTTGCCTAGAGCCTAAGTGAAAGGAGCAGAGTCCCTAAACATTGCTTGCTGTTTTATAAAAGGGAATAACAGTCCTAAGCAGTTAGAGTAACAGCGTCTGTGAAGAGGTGAAACTGTGACTCCAGAGTTCCCTAACCGAGGAAACCACATGTTAATGTGGTACTGGGAAATATTTGGTGTGTTGTTATTGAAGATATGAGAGATGTTTTCTGGTAAAGCTGAGCGCAAATATATTAGTTCTTTTAGGGAATGAACTTAAAGGAAAGCTGAAGAGAAACTACAATAGAACAGGTGTGAAATTCTGTCTGGAGTACTGCAAAGATAACTCACCGGTGAAAGCCCTGCCTGTTTTCTGTTGAGAACTAATTTAATACATTTTCTGTTAACCCCCTGAAGAAATAGTCTGTTTCAAACTTGTGTTGGGGAATAAAGGAATTGCCAGCACCAGAACGGGTGTTCCCCCAACATTGGCTGTGCGATCTAGCCCAGAGTCACAGCACCCAAGCAAAGTGCTGCGTACACACTGCAGGATCAGCAGGGTCACTGAGACCGTGGCGTGAAGTCCACGAGTGACCTGCTCTGCTGCTGCCATGGAGCCTTTACCTGCATCCTTTTACGGTGCCATCAATGAAAAAAACCCTGTCATAGCCACCTTTGAGAGTGAAATCAAACAGTTTCTGGCCAATATGAAGAAAACTTCGAACATGGCTCCAGGTGACCGATATCAGGAGTCTCACAGATCTGGGTAAGTAAATCAAGTCTTTGGGGATTCCTGGGGAGCCTAGCTAGGGTCTGATCTTATATTTTTTCCTTTTGTTGTATGTTTGGAAGTTTCACTCCTTATATTTGCAAACTGTGCAAGGCCAGGTTTTCAAACCCAGGTGGCAAGGTTTTGTGCAAGATTTTTTTTTCTCCAAAATTTGACTTGTCCCAAATGTTTACCACTTTCAGCACATGGAACAGACTTTCAAACTGAGTATGGGATAAACACACAATATCCCTTAACAACAGCAGGATAATACCTGCTTATTCTGTAAAGAACAATAATTCAACCCAAAACAGTACTTAAATGATTATAGTAAGAAGGCGACTGCAGGACAACTTTTCTCACAGGTTTCAATTTGCCATTTCCAAATTTACCTCGTTGATTGTATTAATGTTTATATTTGGTCATTTTACTCTTATGCTGTTAACAGAATTGTTAGTTTTGATGTTAAACTGCACCTGCTGTATACTGTCTTGGGTGAATCTCTTCATAAAGGTGGTTAATAAATCCCAATAAATAATTATACTTTTTGGGTGCTAAACTCAGTAGAAATGACCCCTCCCTGGACACAGTGAAGATTTTTGCTCAAGCACCTACAACAGCCACAGAGATGCCATCTATGATCAGAGATGCAACTCTAAGCACCTTACTGGACAAATTGGATAGACCATTTTTTGTCAGTATCTCCTGTTCTGTTATGGTGTAACTATATTGCTGTGACACTAAGGGCCCTGTTTACAAAGGCATGCTAGCGTTTATAGCGTGTGCTAAAAATTAGTGCATTCTAACCGTGTAGATGCCCATTAGCGTGTGCTAACTTTTAGTGGCACGCTAAAGCATTAGCGTGCCTTTGTAAACAGAGCCCTAAGATGCTTGTTTTCAAAGCAGATGGACAGTTTTGGGGGGGCATTTTGAGATGTCCATCTGCAAAACAAGTCCAAATCGCAATTTTTGAAAGGCAGAATTTGGATGTCCTACACTGCAGTTTGTCCAAATAGCAAGGGGGCATGTTGTGGGCATTTTTAAGGAGGGCCCAAATTTAGGACATCCAATAGCTATAATCGAACAGGAAGGCATGTCCAAGTCAACAAGGAAGGGCATCCTAAATTTTTTACATGGTATGTGATACTTTATATGTGTACCCGAGTTTGATTTGTCCTTGCCATTCTCAGGGCACAGACCGTAGAAGTCTGCCCAGCACTGAATCCGCCTGCCTGAAGTGCACTGCACCCACTAAAAACTGCTCCAGGGACCTGCATACTGCTGTGATGGAGCTTGGTATGACATTTGATGCTGGCATAGAGTCTGGAAAATGTTTTTTAATTTTTTTCTTTTTGGGTGGGAGGGGGTTGGTGACCACTGGGGGAGTAAGGGGAGGTCATCCCCGATTCCCTCCGCTGGTCATCTGGTCAGTTTGGGCACCTTTTTGAGGATTGGTTATGAAAAAAAAGGGTCCAAGTAAAGTTGGCCAAATGCTCCTGAGGGATGCCCTTCTTTTTTCATTATCGGCCGAGGACGCCCATCTCTTAACCATGCCCCTGTCCCGCCTTCACTACACTGCCGACATGCCCCCGTGAACTTTGGTCGTCCCCGCGATGGAAAGCAGTTGAGGGCGCCCAAAATCGGCTTTCGATTATGCCGATTTGGGCGACCCTGAGAGAAGGACGTCCATCTCAAGATTTGTGTCGGAAGATGGTCGTCCTTCTCTTTCGATTATGCCCCTGATATGCACCTACATGGCTTAGTAGAAGGGCCCCTGAATGAAAGCATATCCTTAATTATATTCTTCCCCTAGAGGCTGCATCCTATGACAACTAGAATACCAAAACTTACCAGCTGAGTTAATTAGGTAAACAATAATGACTTGTGTTTGGGGTTCACATATATTGAGTAGATGAAGGTCATGAGCATAAATGAACATTTTATTAGCAGATCAGACATACTGATTAAATAACTATCAACTAATATATGTATGTCTATTGGTTTATTAGAGCCGGCACTTTATTTAACATTTGGGTCAAGTATGAACCACGCCTGCCAGCTGAATTTTATCATGGAAAGCTTCTGAAAGTTGGTGATACTCTTATTCAGTTCAAAGTAAGTAATCTTTGTGCCAAACAGAAATATATTGCATTTTATTTTCTTACTAGCAGGTTTTACTTTACCAAAACATATGCTCTAGGAATAGTTGACAAAACGAACAGATTTTCCTTCAGTCAAGACTACTCACAATCTGAAGAGTAGTCGCATTCTAGAGAATGGTTTCTGTATAATTTATAAACATATGTTGTTTGTGTCTGTAACAAATATGGTAATCTGGTTTAGGAAAGGTTAGCTGTCAACTACGAAAGGAAGTGTTTGTTAAACAGTATTCTGCCAAAACCTGGAGCCAGTGGCGTTCCTGGGGGGGGGGGGGGGGGGGTGGGTGCGGTCCGCCCCGGGTGCACGCCGCCGGGGGGGTGCCGCGCGCACCTGTCCTCCGTTGTTACATGCTTCTTCTCTGCCCCGGAACAGGAAGTAACCTGTTCCGGGGCAGAGAAGAAGCATGGAACAATGGAGGACAGGCGCGCGCGGCACCCCCCCCCCCCCCCCCGGTGGCGTGCACCCGGGGGGGGGGGGGTGTTCTTCGCGGGGGTGTCCTTTCGCCGAGGGGGGGCCGCGCTGCATCGGGGGGGGGGGGCGCTGTACCCGGGGGGGGGCGGGGCGCTCCGCCGATCCTCCCCGAGTGCCATCCCCCCTAGGAACGCCACTGCCTGGAGTTACCTATGAGTTGAATTAAATTGATCTCACTTGAACATTTGTTTGTTACATTTGTACCCTGCGCTTTCCCACTCATGACAGGCTCAATGCGGCTTACATGGGGCAATGGAGGGTTAAGTGACTTGCCCAGAGTCACAAGGAGCTGCCTGTGCCTGAAGTGGGAATCAAACTCAGTTCCCCAGGACCAGAGTCCACCACCCTAACCACTAGGTTGTACTGTTGCAAAAGTAGACACGCCTGCATAAATTTCACTCTCTTTGAAAATTGTTACCCATAAGGTATGCATGTTAAATTGGTTGTGTACTTTGCAGAACAAAAAAACAGTGGGAATGACCGAACAAATGTTCCAGGAGTAATATAGGCAAGTGCTTTTATTGACAAACACTCAATCCCAAGTCATAAAGCCATACATAAGCCTGTGAGGGAATCTGTGGGACCATTAGATCATGAAGGAGCAAAAGGGGCACTAAGGGAGGACAAGGCCATATCAGAGAGACTGAAGAAATTCTTTGCTTCAGGAGCAGGTGGGGGAAGAGAGGTTGGTGATTGGGAGGCGAGGATAGTGGAGGGCAGATTTATACGGTCTGTGCCAGAGCCGGTGATGGGAGGCGGGACTGGTGGTTGGGAGGCGGGGAATACTGCTGGGCAGACTTGTACGGTCTGTGCCCTGAAAAAGCCAGGTACAAATCAAGGTTAGGTATACACATATGAGTTTATCTTGTTGGGCAGACTGGATGGACCATGTAGGTCTTTTTCTGCCGTCATCTACTATGTTACAAAGAGGCATATTTTCAAAGCACTTTGGGAGGCTAAGTTCCATAGGTTTCTATGGAACTTTGGGAGGCTAAGTGCTTTGAAAATGAGCCTCTATGTTACTTTATGGAAGAAGATGTAAGAGATCTACCTGTTTCAAGGGTGATGATGTGGAGAAACGGAAAGAAATCTCGGTGGACCTGGAAGATGTACTGAGCCCAATCCTCCTCGGTAGAGGTGGGTGAACAGTGGAGTGCTGAAGGGATCTGTACTGGAACCGGTGCTATTTAACATATTTATAAATGATCTGTAAATCGGAACGACGAGTGAGGTGAATACATTTACGGATGACACAAAACTGTTCAAAGTTGTCAAAACGCATATGGATTGTGAAAAATTGCAGTTAAGGAAACTGGAAGACTGGGCATCCAAACGGCAGATGAAATTTAATGTAGACAAATGCAAGTGGAGGAGTGGCCTAGTGGTTAGGGTGGTAGACTTTGGTCCTGGGGAACTGAGGAACTGAGTTCAATTCCCACTTCAGGCACAGGCAGCTCCTTGTGACTCTGGGCAAGTCACTTAACCCTCCATTGCTCCATGTAAGCCGCATTGAGCCTGCCATGAGTGGGAAAGCGCAGGGTACAAATGTAACAAAAATAAAATAAGGTGATGAAAAAATTATGTCTTACCTGATAAGAGGAGTGGCCTAGTGGTTAGAGTGGTGGACTTTGGTCCTGGGGAACTGGGTTCGATTCCCACTGCAGGCACAGGCAGCTCCTTGTGACTCTGGGCAAGTCACTTAACCCTCCATTGCCCCATGTAAGCTGCATTGAGCCTGCCATGAGTGGGAAAGCGCAGGGTACAAATGTAACAAAAATAAAATAGATACTATTGGAGATTCTACATGGAATGTTGCTATTCCACTAGCAACATTCCATGTAGAAGGCTGCGCAGGCTTCTGTTTCTGTGAGTCTGACGTGCAGGACGTCAGACTCACAGAAGCAGAAGCCTGCGCGGCCACATTGGTGATCTGCAAGGGCCGACTTCTACATGGAATGTTGCTAGTGGAATCTCAAATAGTAGCAACAGTGGAGGATTGGCCTAGTGGTTAGGGTGGTGGACTTTGGTCCTGGGGAACTGAGGAACTGAGTTCCATTCCCACTTCAGGCACAGGCAGCTCCTTGTGACTCTGGGCAAGTCACTTAACCCTCCATTGCCCCATGTAAGCTACATTGAGCCTGCCATGAGTGGGAAAGCGTGGGGTACAAATGTAACAAAAAAAAAAGTGATGCACATTGGGAAGAATAATCCAAATCATAGTTGCTTCTCACAGGTGTCCCCTTCAATCTGTTCAAAATTCTGCTGCACGTCTTATATTCCACTAATGTTGCTATGCTCATATTAGCCCTCTCCTCAAGTCACTTCGTTGGCTCCCTATCCATTTCCGCATACAGTTCAAACTCCTCTTAATGTCTTACATGTGCATTCACTCTGCAGCAAATCAGTACCTCTCCACTGATCTCTGTCTACACTCCTCCCCGGGAACTCTGTTCACTGGGTAAATCTCTTTTATCTGTACCTTTCTTCTCCACTGCCAACTCCAGACTCCGTTCCTTTTTTCTTTCTGCACCATATGCCTGGAATAGACTTCCTGAGCCAGTAGGTCAAGCTCCATCTCTGGCCATCTTCAAATCTAGGCTAAAAGCCCACCTTTTTGAGGCTGTTTTTAACTCCTCTTATTTGCTTGCTCAATTTCCTTGTATGTTTTATCATTTCCACCTTAACTATTTCCTTTATCCATTATTTGTCCTGTTTGTCTGTCCTGATTAGATTGTAAGCTGTGTTGAGCAGAGACTGTCTCTTCATAGTCAAGTGTACAGCTCTGCATATGTCTAGTAGCGCTATAGAAATGATAAGTAGTAGTAGTTATCTGATGCTAGGGTCCATTTTAGGAGTCAGGACTCGAGAAAAAGACCTAGGTGTCATTGTAGTCAATACATTGAAATCTTCTGCCCAATGTGTGGCGATGGCCGAAAAAGCTAACAGGATGCTAGGAATTATTAGGAGAGTGATGCAAAATAAGACCAGAAATACTATAATGCCTCTGTATAGCTCAATGGTGTGACCTTATCTTGAGTATTGTGTTCAATTCTGGTTGCCATATCTTGGAAAACATATAGCAAAAAAGATTCAAAGAAGAGCGACCAAAATGACAGAGGGGATGGAACTGCTCCCATATGAGGAAAGGCCAAAGAGGTTAGGGCTTTACAGTTTGGAAAAGAGACGGCTGAGGGAGAATATAAATAAATAAATAAATATGATTTAGGTCTACAAAATCCTGAGTGGTGTGGAGTGGGTGGAGATGAATTGATGTTTCACTCATTCCAAAAAGTACAAAGACCAGGGGACACGGCCGCCATTTTGGAATTCGGAAGGGCATCCATCTCTGCGAGGCTGCTGCAGGAAATCACAGCTGCCATTTTCACAACATAGCCAGCGGGGGCAAGAGCAACTTGGGATGTTCCTACCCCAAAGAAGCTACTAGATCACCAGGCCTTTAAAAGGTAGGCCTGAGCAGGGCTTACGGGGTGGGGGTGGGGAGGGGGAGAGCTGGTGGGCAGCCCAGGGGGAGAAACAGGCTTTCTATCCGAGGAGGGGAGGCTGGCTTAGGGGGATGGGCTTGCAGTGGGCGGGCGGGGCTATGGTTTTGGTTCCCACCAAAATCGAGTGCTGCATTTCGGCCGCAGATTCGGTTTCATTTCAGTCGTCCTCTAACTATCTTCTTAGGAGGGAGAGGAAAAGAGATGGATGAGATTTTGTGCATAGGGTGGTGGACCAGGGTGAGGTTGGGGGGAAGGTGCAGGAGGATTTGAGCCCCAAGTCTTTTAAGTGTCTAGCAGTACCTCTGGTTAAAAGTATATGTATATTTAATGAAGCAGAGAAGGGAAGTGTTCCAACTGGCCTGGAAAATATCTATTACCAGTGTAAATGGCTTTGAAGATAGTCTTCTCAATCTTGATCATTTATTATTTGAGTGTAAAACCTTCTCTGTGAAGTGTATGTGATGTTGCAGTATTGGATTATTACCTGGTTAAGGCTTCTATTAAAGAGCCCCACGAGAGGATCAGTATGATATACTGGAAAACTACTGACAAAAGTACAAACGTTACGGACAATTAATTCATACATTTATTTGTAGGAGTACAAGTTGGCCCTTTTGCAGTGCTATGAAAGATATCTCCATCAGTTTAAATTGGTGAATCCAGATGAGATTACAGATGTCGATGAGTTTAAATCCACCTTCTTTCCAAAGGGTATTGAAGATGAGAAAGCTGGCTTAACGGTAGGTGAATGGAGCAACACTATTCCTTCTCTGATTTCCCTCTCCCCACCCCCCAATTTTTCTTACACTTTGATGGTTGTTTTTCAGCTTTGTTTCTTCCCATATCGGATGATAGCTAGAAGGAAAGACTACCCTTGTTACTAGGATCCCCATTTTAGATAGTATATATTTGTGAGAAAAGAAACACCGAGGTCTGTGTGTGGAGGCTGGAGGCAGTATTCTACAAAAAACAGTGAGAATTTGGAGATAATTCTAAAATATGTAGGTCTCCACCACTGATCGGGTGGGATGTACTGTTGAGAGAGAAGCAGTGGTGTAGCTACGAGGGGGGGGGCACGGGGGCCTGGGCCCCCCAAATTGTTCAGTTTCATTAAAACGAGCGTGGACAGTGACTGAAAACAGAACAGGGTGCCAGGTAATGTGAGACAATGGTACAAACGCTTTAGCTGGTGGGAGTTGGGGACCCCCGCCAGCCAAGGTACCTTCGTAGTGGCAATGGGGGGGGGGGGGGGGGAGCGGTAGGGTCAGAAGTGGCAGCAGCGGGGAGGCAGGCCAAAATGTTCCCGCCACCTTGGGCTCTGTCCCCCCATCCTGTCGAGGTCTGGCTATGTCCCTGGAGAGAAGGGATTGGAGCGGGGGGATTGGATTTGAATATGGGGATCAGAGCGGGGGGGGGGGGGGGAGATTACACTGCTCAGAGTGCTCAATGTAATGAGCAGTATAGCAAATACAAATTAAACTTGGAATTAAACAGGATTGGATTGGGTAGAGAATTGGAGCAAGGCATAGGGTTGGATCAGATTGGATATACTGTCGGTCAGGGCGTTGGGGCAAAGGGTGATCAGAGTGGGTGACTCACTAAAGAAAAAGTTTTTGCTCTATGATATGTATATTGTAGATTACACATAGTGCCATAGGTGGTTTGCAATGATTAAACACAATAAAGGGTAGAAAAGAAATTTACTAAAAACATATATCTGTTGTACAAAACAGAAATATGTCCTTAACATAACTACTGTAATGTATTGATAGCGTAGTTTTTTGTTGTATGTTATTTTTATTTTATGCGGGCATTTCCTGACTTATATAAAAACTGGGATCTTTCAATGATTTGGTATCATAAATACCATGCATTCAATCAAATTACCGATCATGTACTGTATATGAAATTGAAATTCATATCTCTATAAGAGAAAGACCATTACATTCATGTGGCGAAATAGAAATGTTATTAATTTCTCCTAAAATTATAATTATCGGTCCTTTTTCCCCCCAAATATTAAGTTTGTTTATGTTTTTAACTGAAACCTATGTGCTTGTGCTCCAGGTCACCAATTTAACGCTCAAAGGGGTCCTTAATGTATGCTAATTGATTTAGTGCATGTTAATGTTTAGCGTGCGTTAAATGATGTCCATTATATTTCTGTGGGCGTCTTATCATTTAGAACGCGCTAAATTTGTTAGTGCACCTTAGTAAAAGGACCCCAATGTCACCAGTTCAACATTTTGAAACGTACTTACCTTTAATGCGCTAAAGGGCCTTTTACTAATCCTTATAGGCACCTGTGTGCACCCAACGTGTGCCAATTTGGAACTATTGCCTAGCTACCACGTGGCCCAGGTGGTAATTTAAATTTTTTACATGTGTCCACTACGCGGGCCGGAAAATATGTTTTATTTTCCGGCACCCAGCGCTAACTGGGTGGTAATCGGCATTGTACGCACGCTGACGATTACCGCCCAGTTAACATGTGAGGCCTTACCACTAAGTGAATGGGTGGTGATAAGGTCTCAGGCCCAAAATGGACGCACGCCAATTTTAATTTTGCCACATGTCCATTTTCAGCCCCCCAAAAAAGGGCCTTTTTTACAGATGCGCTGGAAAATGGATCTGCGTGCATCCAAAACACACGCCTACACTATTGCAGGCCATTTTCAGTGCACCTTAGTAAAAGGACCTCAAAATCACCAGTTCAACAACATTGAAAAAATTACTTATCTTTATTTAATCTCATCTCACGACTCATTATCCACTATCCATCTAACATGACATAATGTTTTGATTTTTTTCAGCATCAAGGATGAACAGGTAATAGCAGCCACTTGTACTGTTGTAGGACATACTATATAATGTATTAAATCATGCTTGATTGAACATCAGAGCCGGTTAAATACCGGGGCCATTTTGACTCCAATTGTTGAACGAAGATGCAACATAGTTTTATTGATTTATGATGAGTGTCTCTGACAAATTCAATGTGAATGGTGGGAGAGAGATGGGAAAAAAGTTCTTAATTATAGAGAACAGATTTGGATGTTCTCTCTTCAGTCAGTGACAGCTAATGGTATGAATGATGAGACTGAGTGGATGTCCTTAAGAATTTGATTTCCGTTGGATTAAAATCTTATTGGCCTGTCTGGCTTCTGAATGGGTAATCTGAGTCACTTTAAAACGAGAACACTGATAACATTTGAAGTGTTATAGGTAGAATGAGTTTAAGTGGCTGCTATTATCAGTTCATCCCTTACACAGAAAAAAATCAAAACACAATGTCATGTTGAATGGATAATGAGTCTTGAAGATGAGATGAAGTGAAGATAAGTAACTTTTAAAATGTTTTTGAATTGGTGACTGGGAGCATTAAATTGGTGATTTGGCGAACAAGCATGTGAGTTTTAAGTGGATAATATAAAGCAAAATTTAATATTGAAAAAAAAAGAACTGATTGTAATTAAAGGGTGAATTACTAAAATTTCTACTCCTTCACATGTGTATGATGGTCTACTGTCTCTTTATATGGATGTGAGTTCTAATTTACATACAAGGCTGGTAGGTATTTTCATGGCATTCACTGACGGCATAGCAGCAAACAGAAGGACAGCAACCCTTGCAGACACGCAAACCAAACGAACACAGCTGAGGGTGACGATGGAGAGAGCAGCAGACGATGATCAAACAAATCTGCTTTATTGCGATATCCAAGACTCAACACAAATCGTGTTTCAGCCTAAAAGGCATTCCTCAGGAGTCTCCTGTGGATATGTCTTGTTACTTAGCTATGCTAAAACGGAATGCAAATGATGTCCGATATCTGGATTATTTTGATAGAAAACTTGTCTAAACGCTTGAACTGTCTAGAAGACTCCTGAGGAAGGTCTTTTAGGACGAAACACGATTCGTGTTGAGTCTTGGATATCGCAATAAAGCAGATTTGTTTGATCGTCGTCTGCTGCTCTTTCCATTGTCACCCTCGCTGTGTTTGTTTGTTTGATTGACTGACAGGGCACAGAATGGTCTAAAAATGTAATATAGCATTACATAACAAAGCATTTAAAAATGTAATAACATGTTGTTTCTGTTTTTTTGTGTACATCAGTTTCATGCTATGCAAGGAAGATGCGTTTGCATTTATCAGATAGTAAAGACCAGCGATATCCATCTTCAGAATGAAATATCAATGAAGAGGTGTTTGAGCATCCTGTCCTTATTACGACTTAATATGCAAGTGGTCCTCCCTGTGGAACATCTCTATTGGATTATTTACAATGGTATGATTTTTTCTTTTTGGCAAGTGTACCTGCCAATCTTGTAGTTTACCAAAGAAATTGTGTAGTAGCCTTCAAATGGAACAAGAGGCGACGACTAAGGTCTTGAAACGGCCCATGTTTCGGCATATTGCCTGCATCAGGGGTCAGATGAGGGTATGAAAAATGAAACCAGCAAACTCAAGTGTTCCATCCTGGAAACAAGCGTAATGGCCCATAGGATAATAACATGTTGTGGAAATTATGAAATGTTCATTTGGTCTCAACCATTTGATAAAACATTTCAACATGCAGCAAGATTTCAGGTTATATTTTGTGTGGGTCAGTATATTTGTAAAAGCCTTATATTTTCTAGCTGTTTTTGCCATAATACAGGGAGAAGTTATACAAAACAGAGAACCCAGTTCTGTGTCATAATTAGTTAAGTACATTTTAGTAACTCTAGCCATACATTAGAAAGCTATTGAAAGGCCTTAGCCCATTTTAGTCCACCTTTTTTCTCCTTTTCTCCATAATTTCCTTCTTAGATGACATGCTTGGGCAATTTCAAAATCCCTTTCTGGCCAAGTATTGTGGGGAGGGGGAGTCTCCTACTATTAATAATTTTACAGCGATGTAACATATATGCGTTTCTGTACAGATAGACATGAGAGAGTTCCTGTGCTATGGATTTTACAGTCTAATCAGGATACGCAAACAAAACAAATTGGAGGTTTCAGGAAATTTATTGATTACAATGAACATTGTTAATATGCAAAGCATAAATATGGTAAAAAACAGCAGCAGAGTGAATGCTAGAAAGGAGATAAATAAAATCAGAGGGACGTTGCAAAAATTTCAATCTAGAAAGTGTGAAAATAAAAGAAATAACTTTGCAAAAAAGAAACCTAGGAAGAAGATAGAAAGATAATGCAATAGATTCAAGAACTAAGCTCATTGATGGTTTAAAAATGTTTGCTCGTAGATTTCTATTTACTAACACTTAGTAGCGTTTGGGCCTTAACGCACGTTAAAAGGAATTAGCGCGCATTAAATGCTAAAAGCTCGTAGGTATAGAATGGGCTTTTAACATTGATCTCTGAATAAAACTCACTAAAAATTGCATACGCAAATTGGGCATTTGCCCAATTTACACATGCAAGTTAATTGCATAATGAGCTAATTAGCACTGATAATTGGCTTGTTAATAAGCTGGCGCTAATTGGATTTAATTGGAATACGCAAATGTAAATTTAGGTGTGAGTTCAAAAAGGGGGCGTGGAAATGGGAGGGTCATGGGCTGCAGGCGAGCGGTGGCATGCTGCAGCATCTGAATGGAAATGAGTGGGGCCCGGCCTTCCAGTCCTCATATACTGAGAATCTCTGCAGTGCCCAGTCCCACCCCGTTTCCATAGTGATAGGAAGCCCATGCTAGCAGTGGGGCTGCATATTGCAGAGCATCTCAGTGTGCCAGGGCTGGAGGCCCCATGGTGAAATGTCCTTTGGTTGCTGCAACATGCTGCTGATCTTATTGTATAGGAGACCCATGAGGTAAGGGGATGTTTAGAAAGGAACAAATTTGAGTAGTTCCTCTCTCCCCTCTTCTGATTGCCTAGGGTGACTGTGCTTTAAATGTGGCCCTGCCCATTTTCGGGCAAAAAGAACATGCAGGATTCCATAGGGTATGTATTATTTGCTGTGCTCAAAAGATGCATTCTTGGGTGTGTTGGGGAGAGGCAGGGGTGTAGCCAGACAACAAATTTTGGGTGGGCCTAGGCAAGAAGTGGGTGGGCACCAAGTGTTCTCCCCCCTCCCAACCTCCACCAAAAGAAATATTTCAGCTGGCGGGAAAGTGCTTCTTTTCACCTTGGCAGTATGCAGCAGGCATGCGCTGAAAAATGAGTGTGTGCAGGTGCCAGTATCGTGGAGCGTAGCGTTTTTGTTACCATCAGGGAGAAGTCTTCAGCTGGCCGAGCTTGAGATCCCCTGTGTGCTACTGTTGGGTGGGCCTGAGCACTAAATGGGTGGAGTAGCCAGACAACAGATTTTGGGTGGGCCTAGGCAAGAAGTGGGTGGGCACCAAGTGTTCTTCCTCCCCCCCAACCACCACCAAAAAAATATGTCAGCTGGCGGGAAAACGCTTCTTTCCACCTTGGCAGTCTGCGCTGAAAAATGAGCATGCTCAGGTGCCCGTATCATGGAGAGTAGCGTTTTCATTACCATAAGGGGGAAGTCTTCAGCTGGCCAAGCTTGGGATCCCCACCAGCTACCACTAAACGTGTACTACTGTTGGGTGGGCCTGAGCCCTAAATGGATGGGCCCTGGCCCACCCAGGCCCACATGTGGCTACGCCACTGCCCAGGCCCACCTGTGGTTACGCCACTGGGGAGAGGGGAAGAAAACAGCATATTTATATTCTTTCAAATATATGCATGCTACTTTTCTCCCTACTCAGCCATCTGTACAAGGAGCACGTGCAGACATGTGTGTACTTTACCACGCCTACTGTAGCTAATTTCAAAGAGAAACTACCTACAGTAAACAGTTTCTCTTTGAAATTTAACCACAGAGTACAAGGAGAAAGTGTGTATGTACTTGACATTTAAGTGACTTATTGAAACTTTCTTCTTGCACATAAAGGGGTGAATTCTATATATTGCGCCAAAAATATTGGCGCAGGAAACAAATCCGCTTAAGCATTACTCTATAAGCTGTGCCTGAAGTTAGGTGCGGTTTATAGAATAATGCTTAAGCGTTATCGTTCCACATAAACTTAGGCACCACCATTTGCACCAGTGAAAATGTGGTGCAAATGTCCATGCCTAAATTTACACGAGGAGCACCCGTATTCTGTAATTTTATTTATTTTTATTGCATTTGTATCCCACGTTTTCCCACCTCTTTGCAGGCTCAATGTGGCTTACAGTACATCATGGATAGTGGCAATAAGAAGAGAATAGATATTTGGTATTACAGAAGGATTTGGGGTTGCATGGTAATAGAATACATGATTATAAAACATTTCTGGATATATGTGGGGAGTTTCACATGTGTTGATCTCTGTGGTATATCTTGTCAAAGAGATGGGTCTTCAGTTGTATTATGTGTGTAACTGACAACTCCATCCCCATTCCATCCAGAAACACCCATGACTGTCCCCTTTCCATGCCCCCTGTTTTGGGCCATGTGCATCATTACCCAATTAAAATCTAATTAGTGCAAATGATTGTTAAAAAGCCAATTATTGGCACTACGTGGCTCGTTATTCAATTAAATTACATGCGCATATCGGGATCACGCCTAAATTTGCATGTGCAATTTTCAGCGGCCTTTATAGAATCGGGGGGGGGGGGGGGGGGTGTAAAGCCTGCTTTACACAGAGCGTGTACGTATGCTCGCACCATTTGTCAGTGTTCCTGAGGATGTAGTTTGGGCAGAGCCGGGGCAGAGTTGGGGTGTATGTGCATATTTTATGTTTAAACAATTTTATTGATCGAACAATGACAACACTGCAATAAAAAGGTCAATTGCATACCACATCATCAAACAACAAACTGTGTCATTTTTTAAAATAAAAACCCACCGACACCCTTACCTGTCCCCTCCTTTCCCCCCATCCAACTGTCTCAATGTCCTATTCACCCTACTGTAGAATACCATCCAGTCAGCCTCAGAGGGTCTGTACTCGTAATACCCTCCAAGTCAAATGCTGAGAAGAAAATGCCCCCCACCCTTCTCCTTACTGAATGGTACAAAGGAAAAATCCAGCTATATGTACCAACACATGGACAAGGCATTTAATTGTAGGCTATTAACAATCAAGCCATGACCTTTTGGGTGTAGAATTTACAAATAAGGCTTTTTATGCTTGGGTGAGCCCCTTGCACCTCTAGCTTCTCAAGTAACTAATAAATGGAGTTGATTTCTCCAGTGCCAGAAATTCAGGGGTTTAGAAGATGTCCAATATCGTAGAATGCATTTTTGTGCCACCATACACATCTTACGAAGTAGCCTGACATTGCCATTTTGCCGGCCTCTAAATGCCCCCTTCTTATCTAATAAGAACTGTTCCACTGTATGGACACCCTTCACCCCTACCATTAATAACATGTACCTATGAATTTGTGCCCCAAAATCCTTTACTGTAGGGCAAAGCCAAAACGAATGATAAAAAGAACTGGCATCTCACCCACATTTTGAACAAAGTCAAGTCTGTGAACCTCCCATATGAAACAATTGTGTCTGAGCAATGTAAGCACGGTGGATAACTATAACGTAACACTCCCTAAGTCTCGCATCAGTAGTGAGACCGGGGGGTGGTGCAAAGGTTGTTTATACTATCCCAGTCAGGCAGGCGGCAACCCAGGTCTCGTTCCCAGCGAATCTTCAGGCTCTAGATTCTTGGGGAGGCTCCCTTTGCAACAAAGCCTGCTGTAGACCCAAGATAGATACCTCTGTGTCCAATATGTCATTGAAGAAGCCCCGAATTTGGTTACCCATTCTATAATTTAACAGCCTACTGTCTAAGGAGGTAATAATGGCTTACCGCAGGATGTTCTCAGGCATCCTATGGTAACTTTTAGATTGGCACATGTTACCCACACGCTAAAAAATAGAATTTATTTTTTAATGCTGGGGGCAGGTCTGGGGTGGAGAGTAGGCATGCTCTATACTAATCAATTAGCGCAGCTACATTGCTATGAGCCAACTGATTTCCATAAGTACATAAGTATTGCCATACTGGGACAGACCAAAGGTCCATCAAGCCCAGCACCCTGTTTCCAACAGTGACCAATCCAGGTCACAAATACCTGGCAAGATCCCAAAAATGTACAAAACATTTTATGCTGCTTATCCCAGAAATAGTGGATTTTCTCCAAGTCCAGTTTAATAATAGTCTATGGACTTTTCCGTTAGGAAGTCATCCAAACCAAATGTGCCTTTACCACATTTTCTGGCAACGAATTCCAGAGTTGAATTACACGTTGAGTGAAGAAAAATTTTCTCCGATTCGTTTTAAATTTACTACTTTGTAGCTTCATCGTATGCCCCCTAGTCCTAGTATTTTTGGAAAGAGTAAACAAACGATTCACATCTACCCGTTCCACTGCACTCATTATTTTGTAGACCTCTATCATATGTCCCCTCCGCCGCCTTTTCTCCAAGCTGAAGAGCCCCAGCCGCTTTAGCCTTTCCTCATAGGGAAGTCATCCCATCCCCTGTATCATTTTCGTCACCCTTCTCTGCACCTTTTCTAATTCCACTATATCTTTTTTGAAATATGGCGACCAGAATTGAACACAATATTCGAGGTGCAGTTGCACCATGGAGCGATACAAAGGCATTATAACGTCCTCATTTTTGTTTTCCATTCCTTTCCTAAAATACCTAACATTCTATTTGGTTTCTTAGCCACCGCAGCACACTGAGCAGAAGGTTTTAGCTTATCATCAACGACGACACCTAGGTCCCTTTCTTGGACGGTGACTCCTAACATGGAACCTTGCATGACGTAGTTATAATTCAGGTTCCTCTTTCCCATATGCATCACTTTGCACTTGCTCACATTAAACGTCATCTGCCATTTAGATGCCCCGTCTCCCAGTCTTGTAAGGTCCTCTTGTAATTTTTCACAATCCTCCCTTGATTTAACTACTTTGAATAACTTGTGTCGTCAGCAAATTGAATTACCTCACTAGTTACTCCCATCCCTAGGTCATTTATAAATATGTTAAAAAGCAGCGGTCCGAGTACAGATCCCTGGGGAACCCCACTAACTACCTTCTCCATTGAGAATACTGACCATTTAACCCTACTCTCTGTTTTCTATCTTTTAACCAGTTTTTAATCCACAATAGGACACTACATCCTGTCCCATGACTCTCCAATTTCCTCTGGATTCTTTCATGAGGTACTTTGTCAAATGCCTTCTGAAAATCCAGATACACAATATCAACCGGCTCACCCTTATCCACATGTCTGTTCACCCCCTCAAAGAAATGCAACAGATTGGCGAGGCAAGATTTTCCTTCACTAAATTCACATTGAGTTTGTCTCATTAATCCATGCTTTTGAATATGCTCTTTCATTTTGTTCTTTATAATAGTGTCTACCATTTTGCCTGGCACCGACGTCAGACTCACCGGTCTATAATTTCCTGGATCTCCTCTGGAACCTTTTTTAAAAATCAGTGTTGCATTGACCGATTAGCTTGTGAGTCCTTACCGCCTACAAAGTAGATGGTATTAGGGGCTCACGCGCTATAGCCACATGCTAATGGGAAAACCAGCTTGTGGCCATTAATAGAGAAAATAGAAAAATCGACCATTTTACACATGTGGGAAAAAGGCCTTAGTGCGTGGGAATGACCCGCTTAAGAATGCGTTGAGGCCACTTTTTACCGCAGTTTAGTAAAAGAGCTGCATAGACTCCTATACTGCATTTTTAAAATAGGCTTAAAATAAATGCCTTTCTGGACTATCCAAATAGACATCCCGTTATGAAATCAAGCATATATAATTCTAAAAAAAGTATTCTTGAATCTCTTTCATACTGGTTTTATTTTCTTTATGATTTTTATAGGTGTATGAAAAACTAATGTAAGTCAGAAAAGATTTTTATTATTATTATTACATTTGTACCCCACGCTTTCCCACACAATGCAGGCTCAATGCGGCTTACATAGTAATTTTAAATACAAAGTTAATAGAATTTTAATAAAACAGTAGTGAAACAATGTAAAGCTGGGCTTAGTAGTGTATGATAAGTTGAGCTAGATAATATATGACTAGGATAAAAGAGGGTAGACAGGATAGGATAGTGTAATTTGGGAGAAAGGGTAAGGAGGGATAAAATTAAGGAGAGATGGAAAGAGAAGGATGGGAGGTTGGTATTTAAGTCAGAACAGAATTGGGGGTGGAAGTTGGCGAGATTAGGTTGGGGCATTAGGGTAGGCTTGCTTAAAGAGATGAGCTTTCAGCATTTTTCTAAAGGGCAAGAAGTCGTTAATTAATCGGATTGGTCTGGGTATAGCGTTCCAAAGCTGGCTGCCCAAAAAGGAGAAACTGGATGCGTAGTAGGTCTTGTACTTAATTCCTCTACAATTGGGAAGGTGTAGGTTAAGATAAGTTTGTGAAGAAATAGATCTGTTTCTAGCAGGGATAAACAATATGGCAAGAATTGTATCGGCTTATCATGACATGAAATGGAAGTATTCTTATTTAGATAGAATAAAATCTGAACAAATGAAAACAAAATTACTGGATTTGTGAGTGGAGGAGTGGCCTAGTGGAGGAGTGGCCTAGTGGTTAGGGTGGTGGACTTTGGTCCTGGGGAACTGAGTTCGATTCCCGGCACAGGCAGCTCCTTGTGACTCTGGGCTAGTCACTTAACCCTCCATTGCCTACCGCATTGAGCCTGCCATGAGTGGGAAAGCGCAGGGTACAAATGTAACAAAAAAAAAAATAGTATTTTTACTTAATGGCAAGACTTAAGTTATTGGAAATGAATTATATGCATACAGTTTTGGGGTTTTTTTTGGCACCATTTCCTCTGACTAACACTTCACAATTCTGTTTCTATGCAGGTACAATTCATATATACACTATCTGCAGACATTTGATGAGTTTAGGTCATTCTGCAAAGGTATGTTAATAACAGATTAATCTGTTCTTGATATTTGAATAATTGTGACTGTAATAGGGAATGTTACCAATAGTCTCAAATGCTGTGATTCAGTGGAGCTGTAGTGACATCAAGTGGCTGGCTAGATTATTCCTTTATATATTATTTTATAACAGTGTTTCAGGTCTCGGTATCTAAGGGGTACTTTATTTGATCTGATCCTTTCTTTAAAGCAAATTAATTTCTAACAAGACAGTTGTTAATAATAGAAAATATACAGTAGTGATAGGAGGGCTACAAACCATGGTTTTGTATTTACCCTAGATCAGGGGTTCTCATCCCAGTTCTCGGGATACACCCTCCGGTCAGATTTTTAGGCTATCCACAATGAGGTGTATATTTTATTATACCTCTAATTAGGTATGCATGCATTATATTCGAGAGCATGGTTGCGTTGGTGTGTCCACAACACAGATATTTGAAAAGATCACAATAAGTTATATGAGGACTGCATGTCACACCATTTTCTGCACAGATTTGTTTTTGTTTTTTATTTTTTACTATTTTACTTCTTGTCTGATAATTTTTGTTATATTGCTTTAATTGTTATGATTAAATTATGGATGGAGTTTGTTTAATTATTTAATCTAATAGATGGTTTTATTCTGTTGTGATGTTTTGATTTATGTACATTTAAATGTTATAAATGTTAAATATCTTTTTTATGGAATGGCTATATATTTTTATGTTTTTACTTTATAGTTCTACCCCTGACGCAGCCTGAGGGCGAAACGTGGCCACGTCGGGTATTATTTTAATAAATTACTTTTTCCTTTTTACTAACAGGCAAATTTTCAAAAGAGAAGGGCGCCCGTCTTCCGACACAAATCGGGAGATGGGCGTCCTTCTCGCAAGGTCGCCCAAATTGGCATAATCGAAAGCCGATTTTGGGCTCCCTCAACTGCTTTCCGTCGCAGGGACGACCAAAGTTCACGGGGGCATGTCGGCAGTGTAGTGAAGGTGGGACTGGGGCGTGCTTAGGAGATGGGTGTCCTCGACCCATAATGGAAAAAAGAAGGGTGTCCCTGATGAACACTTGGGCGACTTTACTTGGTCCATTTTGTTTTCACAACCAAGCATCAAAAAGGTGCCCAAACTGATCAGATGACCACCGGAGGGAATCGGGGATCACCTCCCCTTACTCCCTCAGTAGTCACTAACCCCTCCCACCCTAAACAAAATACTTTTTTGCCAGCTTCTATGCCAGCCTCAAATGCCATACTCAGGTCCATCGCAGCAGTATGCAGGTAACATAGTAACATAGTAGATGACGGCAGAAAAAGACCTGCACGGTCCATCCAGTCTGCCCAACAACACAAACATATGTGTAAACCTTACCTTGATTTGTACCTGCCTTATTCAGGGCACAGACCGTACAAGTCTGTGCAGCAGTACGTCCCGCCTCCCAACCACCAGTCCCGCCTCCCATCACCAGCTCTGGCACAGACCGTATAAGTCTGCCCTCCACTATCCTCGCCTCCCAACCACCAACCCCTCTTCCCCTCACCTGCTCCGCCATCCAATTTCGGCTAATCTTCTGAGGATCCATTCCTTCTGCACAGGATTCCTTTATGCATATCCCACGCGTGTTTGAATTCCGTTACCGTTTTCATCTCCACCACCTCCCGCGGGAGGGCATTCCAAGCATCCACCACCCTCTCCATGAAAAAATACTTCCTGACATCTTTCCTGAAGCTGCCCCCCTTTAACCTCATTTCATGTCCTCTCGTTCTACCGCCTTCCCATCTCCGAGCTGAACTCCATTTACCACCACCCTCTGTCGTCTGTCCGTCAACCAGTTCCTAATCCAGTTCACCACTTCGGGACCTATCTTCAGCTCATCGAGTTTATTTAAGAGCCTCCTGTGGGGAACCGTGTCAAAAGCTTTGCTAAAATCTAAGTAGATTACGTCTATAGCATGTCGATGATTTATTCTCCAGTTACCCAATCAAAGAATTCAATGAGATTCGTTTGGCACGATTTCCCTCTGGTAAAACTAGGTACCTGGAGCAGTTGTAGTGGGTGCAGTGTAATTCAGGCAGGCGGACCCAGGCCCATCCCCCTACCTGTTACACTTGTGGTGGTAAATGTGAGCCCTCCAAAACCCACCAGAAACCCACTGTACCCACATGTAGGTGCCCCCTTCACCCCTTAGGGCTATGGTAGTGGTGTACAGTTGTGGGTTTTGGGTTTTTTTTTTGGGGGGGGGGTTGGGGGGCTCAGCACCCAAGGTAAGGGAGTTATGCACCTTGGACCTTTTTCTGAAGTCCACTGCAGTGCCCCCTAGGGTGTCCAGTTGGTGTCCTGGCATGTCAGGGGGACCAGTGCACTATGAATGTTGGCTCCTCCCACTACCAAAGGGCTTGGATTTGGTCATTTTTGAGATGGGCGTCCTCAGTTTCCATTATCGCCGAAAACCGTGGACGACCATCTCAAAAACGACCTAAGGACGACCATCTCTAAGGTCGACCTAAATTTTATGATTTGGGCGTCCATGACCGTATTATCGAAACGAAAGATGGACGCCCATCTTGTTTCGATAATACGGGTTTCCCCGCCCCTTTACAGGGCCATCCTGCGAAGACGCCCTCATGAAAACTTGAGCGCCCCGTTTGATTATGCCCCTCCACGTCTGCTTTCTTGTTTATCTCACTTCAGTAAGCAGATTTGTGCCTTTTTTTGTTTGTTTTTTTTGTTATACTAAACATGGGCCATGAACATTTGGATTCTGTCTTCTGGAAGAAAGGCTCTGGTCTGGCTAATTGTTTTGGACACGATAAAAGCAATGGTGTTGGTCAGACAAAGTGTGGACTTCTGGAAGTTTCTAAGAAATGTCAGAGACTGAAGTAGTTGGCCTTGTCTATGAAGGTGAGCGGCTATCGGCTCAGATCCGTTAGCAGGAGGAGATCTGCCCATTTCTCCAAACCAAGGCCATAGAACCTGTCCTGCCTCAGGAGAAGAATCGATCATTCCAAAAAAGATAGGAGGTTTATGCCCTATCCCCAGTTTAGGTATCTCAACCCTTACCTCCTCAAAGAAATGACCACCATTCCTTCAGTTCTCTCTCTACTGGACAAAAGAGACTAGATGTGTACCATGGATCTCAAAGATGCATATGTACACATTCTTATCTATCCTTCTTGCAAGAAATAACTCGGTTTTCCCTTCAATGCAATAATTTCTGGTACAAAGTTTAAAAAGGGGTTGGATGGTTTCCTAAAGGACAAGTCCATAAACCGCTACTAAATGGACTTGGGAAAAATCCACAATTCCAGGAATAACATGTATAGAATGTTTGTACGTTTGGGAAGCTCGCCAGGTGCCCTTGGCCTGGATTGGCCGCTGTCGTGGACAGGATGCTGGGCTCGATGGACCCTTGGTCTTTTCCCAGTATGGCATTACTTATGTACTTATGTAAAGTCCTCCCTTTCAACGTCACCTTAGCAAACAGGTTGTTTTTCAAGTGCTTCATTGTGTCAGTCCCTCACTTTCATAGATAAGGATTCATATTTTCAAAGCACTTAATTTATGGAACTTTGCAAGTCTAAGGGCTTTGAAAATGAGCCCCATGGCCACCTAGTTTTTCTGTACCTAGATGACTGGCTTCTAAGCAAAGCAATCCAAAATCATATGCTCTAATTGATTCTTTCTGTTAAATTGTGATGTAATAAAAATATGAGAGTATTATTCCATATATACTGCATGGTACTTTTATTCAAAATTCTATACAGAATTTGACAAGCGATGCATATTTCAAGCAAAGGTACTGAGTCTTTTGACAGCATTAGTTATTCTCGGCAGCTTTACGTGATGAATTTTATCTTTTCAAAGCAGTTTCTGGGATTTTTGGAATTGATACCTAATGTCTCCTTTAGGCATTGGAATACTTACTGTGGGCCAGCATATGTATGGAATCATCAGTTCCACTTCTGTCTGTTCATTACTTGACATGGAGAGCCACCCTTTACACTGCTGTTTGTCAGTGTTATTATGACTGTCGCGCTGGGATCCATGGAGAGGTAAGTGGACCTCAGTCATGCTTCTAAATTTGTATCAAATGTGTTTATAATGGCATAATAAAAAAAACAGGAAACAGAAAGGGTAAGCAATGATTATAAGACCAAAACCCAATCTGTGTAGAAAGAATGCAGTTGTATGTTAATCAAAACTTTTTTTTGCATGGAGAAAAAAGACCTCATTGAAACAATTAGTATATTAAGGACTTAATGCCTTAAAAAAAATCACCATCATAGGTCAAAAACTCCACATGTTCACAAAAAGATTTTCCAGAAGTTATCGCAAAGCAATTCATAAATTCCATATATTGTTGTATACTAAATACAAAGATTACTTAGCTTCTAGATTAGCAACCACTGTCCATAAGAGCTAGGGCTGGAGGCGTCCTCAACAAGGCATGGCAAATTCTCGACAAGGACCCTGTTTCACAACTACCTGCATCTGGGGGAATTTTGCTGGAAGGATGTTGGGCCTGTTTCATGCATCTCACAGAACAAAGCCAAGGCTTATCAAATCAGAGCTGGAGGAGCTTAAATAACTAAATTGCGATCAATTTCTTTTGAGGAAAACTGCAGAACGATGATTTGATCTTCTATACATACCTTCATTTACCATAATATCCCCCTAATTCTATAAAATCCACCACAAATTGCGTACTCAAATTTAGATGTGTGCTCAATTTCTGTTCGTAATGTAATTGAATAATGTGCCAATTAGTGCCAATAATTGGCTTTAATAAGCAATTGGCTCTAATTAGATATCATTAGTATTCAGGCGCGGGACCTGCACCTAAAATTTACATGCGGCCCACAAAAGGGGGGTGCAGAAATGGGAGGTCATGGGTGTTTTGGGGCAGGGCGTGGTTTCGAGTTACACACACAGTTGGGACAACGCGCCTAAATTTAGGTACAGGCATTTGTACCGTGTTTTTGTTGGTGCAAATGGCAGCACCTAAATTTAAATGCGGCCCCTGTGCTTAAGCAGTACTCTAGAATAGCGCTTTCTTTAGGCACCATATATAGAATTCAGCCCTATATCTTTTGATCAAGCAGTTTGGAAAAGTCTAATTGCATAATAGCTTCAGCTCTCCCACAGTATCCTATTTTCTGGCTGGAATGCTTATTTGACTACTAAGTCCAACAATTACACGAACATATGCCTGCTTATATATGAGCACTTCCTTTATACTGACCTTTGATTCATTTGTAATTCACATCCCTCAGCTTGAGAGTTCCTACTTGTGTGGCTAATTCATTCTGCTTGTCAATAGGGAAAGCAAGGTGGTTTACCTATAATGGGGATTCTCTGTAGACAACAAGATAAATCAGCCACACAATCTCTCCCTTCTCCCCTTGGAGCTGAAGCTAAGCATTATAATTTAAGTGCAATGGCTACCGTGGAGGCAGCTGGGTAGGAATGCTTATGCAAGTTCAGAAAATTTGTCTAGTGCGTGGCTGCCGAGAGACAAAGCTGGGCCGTGGGCAAACTCTCTCCAGCGCCCCACTCCCCCACCAGGCCCCTGCTTACTTGCTTGTCTCCTGCTCTGTTTTGCTGCACAGGTCTTTCTTCCTGCGCATCTAAACAGGAAGTACTAAGGAGGCAGGAAGAAGGACCTGTGGCCGGCAGAGCAGAGTTAATGCGATAACTGTGCTCTGCAGCACACAGGAGCAGGAGAGACCATTCAGACATCTGAGCCATGCCAGCGCTGGGCGGGCCCCTCGCCCCTTTGGAGGAGAAGCCCTGGAGAATTTTGCCCACCCTTGCCCTCCCCCCTTCTTGGCAGCCCTGGTCTAATGTTTTCTGAGAAAACTTGGATGACATCCGTTTACTATGTCATGTTCACTGCCGAGATCGTATTTCCCCTCTGTTCAACAATATTATTGGCTTCCCATCCAGCAGCGTGTTTTTAAGCTGTTGACACTCAGTCTTAAGGTCCGTAGGCTTTGACTTCCTGACTATCTGTCCTTCCTCACCATCCATACTCACCAGTCCATCTTCTCCGTTCTCTGAATGACTGCCATCTAGTTTTACCTGATCCCAAGTTAGCGCGATGTCTAGTAGATTCTAATTGCACTTTCTTCTTCGCAGCCCCCTGCCATTGGAACTCGCTCCCTTTGCACATGTGCACAGACCTTTCATTTAAGACCCTTAAAGGAGGTCTAAAGGCCTGGCTCTCCCTTTGCTCATCTGCGCAGACCTTTCATTTAAGACCTTTAAATCAGGTCTAAAGGCCTGGCTCTTTACCCGGGCCTTTACTTCACTTGGCATATAGCTGTTTTGCAGTGGCGTACCAAGGTGGGGGCGGTCCGCCCTGGGTACACGCCTCTGGGGGGGGTGCTGCGGCGCGCGCCTGTCAGCTGAGTTCGCTGACTTCGCTAACTTCGCTGCAGCTCCCTCTGCCCTGAAACAGGCTACTTCCTGTTCCGGCCGGGGCAGAGGGAGCTGCAGCGAAGTTAGCGAAGTCAGCGAACTCAGCTGACAGGCGCGCGCTGTGGCACCCCCCCCCCCCAGTGGCGCGCACCCGGGGGGAGGGGTGTCATTTCGCCGGGGGGGGGGCGTGCTGCACCCGGGGGGGGGAGGGGGGGCGCATCGGCGATCCGCCCCGAGTGTCATGCCAGCTAGGATCGCCACTGCTGTTTTGGGATCGAACACTATCTTCTTTCCCTCCCCTGCACTATTCCTCCCCCTCGCTCCCATTCTGCTCCCCTCCCTCTGTTCTTTCATCTTTCACCCTCCCCTCCGCTTCCTCATCTCTCCTCTTTTTCTGTCATGTGTGGCTAATCCTCTGTACGCTTGTTACTTTTTTCTGTCAAATACTGGAATTCCTTTCTGTTTTCTGACAATTTGTGGTTTTATTGTAAACTGCCTAGATCTGCCAGTTAGGCTTGGTGGTATAGCAAATCTCAATAAAGTATAATCTGTTCAGTTTATCTAGCTAAGTTGTTCTGCTCTCTCTGTGGAGATCCCAATATTGTAGATAAGCAACATTGAGGCTAACAGTCAGTAACATCTTATTTCATCTGTATGTTCAACTCAGCAAAAGATATATAACATGCATGCTTCGTGTTTTATATTTTTCTAGGTATTTGCTCGCCGGGGTTTAAGTAAGATTGCTGAACTTAATAAGTTAGAACTGATGAACAAGTCAAGTCATTCAGCAGCAGCAAAGAAAGCTTTTACTGAGGCGACTACGAAGGTATAAGTATATTTATTTATTAGGATTTATTTACCTCCTTTTGAAGGAATTCACTCAAGGCGGTGTAAAATAAGAGCAATAGACAATTATAGCAGTAAAAATATTCAAATAACAATACAAAGTATGGCGTGGAGGGGCATAATCCAACGTGAACGCCTATCTCCATGGGCGTCGATGTCCGAAAACGGGTACGTGAAGAGGCGGGACAGACCGTATTTTCGAAAAAATGGACGTTTTTCAGCTGGGCGTTTGTTTTTTTTTAGCGATAATGGAAACTAAAAACGCTCAGCTCAAAAACGTCCTAATCTGAGCCATTTGGTCGTGGGAGGGGCCACGATTCGTAGTACACTGGCCCCCCTGACATGCCAGGACACCAACTGGGCACCCTAGAGGTCAGTGCGGTGGACTTCAGACAACGCTTCCACATGCATAGCTCCCTTACCACGGGTGCTGAGCACCCAACCCCCCTCCCCCAAAACCCACTACCCACAAATGTACAACACTACCGTAGCTCTTAGGGGTGAAGGGGGCACCTACATGTGGGTACAGTAGGTTTTGGAGGCCTCCCATTTACCAGCACAAGTGTTACAGGTAGGCGGGGATGGGCCTGGGTCCACCTGGCTGAAGTGCACTGCCGGTACCCACTAAAAGTGCTCCAGGGACCTGCATACACGCAGGCCTCTAGGACTTGTTGCTGCTGTATAACATTGGCACACCAGTTGACACCTGAAGACTAATCTCTCCGAAAACGTCCTTTATTGGAATAAGCACGCTTACTCACAGTTAACTGCAGATCAGAGGTTGTGCCCCACTGGCAACGAGTCTCCCTGGTACTGAGATTAGCAGTAGGTCAGAACTGGCAGAATGCTGTACAATGCCCTCTTTCAGCCACATTCAAGGTAAGAACTAAGTTCTCTAACGTGGCTAACACGTGAAAGGGATCTAAAACTGGCTTACAAAAATGGCCACTACCTCATGGACTATTGGAAACAAAACAGGGCCCACTCTGACCCAGTAAGCAGGGGGAAAAGCACCATGGGAGTAGAGCCTACCAACTACCAACATCATGAGCATTTGCCACAAGCTAGTGGAATCACGGAGCCCAATACCCTACACCCACCACAATGCATTGCTGATGTGACTCTGCAGTGCCCTTAACAGAAAAGGTGTCACACTCACCCGGGAGCCACATCAGAACCAGGGAAAGGCTGTCACAGGATAGAACACATTCTGCTGTCATGGAGGTGGGTACGGCATTTGAGGCTGGCATAGAGGCTGGAAAAAAAATTTGTAAAGTGGGGTTTTTTTTGGTGGGAGGGAGTTAGTTACCAGTGGGGAAGTCCGGGGAGGTCATCCCTGATTCCCTCCAGTGGTCATCTGGTCAGTTGGGGCACTTTTTTGGGACCTGTTCTTGAAAAAAAAGGGTCCAAAAAAAGTGACCCACAATCGCAGTAAAAACGCCTTTTTATTTTCGATTATCAGCTAAAGACTCCCATCTCTCCTCGGCCGATAACCACACCTCAGTTCCGCCTTCACCACGCCTCTGACACGCCCCCCCCCCCCCCCCCCCCCCCGACACGCCCCCATCAACTTTACCTGTTTCTGCGACGGATTGCAGTTGGAAACGCCCAAAATCGGCTTTCGATTATACCGATTTGGGCGCCCACGGGAGAAAGGCGCCCATCTCCCGATTTGGGTCGCAATATAGGCATTTTTCTCTTTCGATTATAAGCAGGATAGTATAGTACTTACAATGTCAACACAATATGTAATAGAACATTTTAATTGACAGTGCAGGGCAGCGGTTCCCAAACTGTGTATGTGATCATTCAAATATATATACATACCACATGTATATATCTTTATACAATATATTACAGCTGTTATCCATGATATGTTATCTTGTAAACCTGTTATATTATGTAAGCCGCATTGAACCTGCTAATAAGCGGGAAAGCGCGGGGGTATAAGTGTTACAAATAAATAATAAATAAATAAATGTAGAAGAAAAATAATCTGGTGACTTCATAATATAACTGATATGTGTCCTTAATTCTCCCAGGACAAGCAGGCCTTCCGTATTCTCACATTTTGGGTGACGCTGACTAGCAAGATAATTGCAGAAATTTCTAGCAGCATCCCACCGCACATGTGCTGGGTGCCTTCAAGCCTGACGTGCGAACGTGGGCCCCTCAGTCTTCGTTTTTCCACGGAGCACAGAGGACGCATCATTGTGTTCTCCTTCCAGGGCATTTTTGCTCTGCTTTAGCAGTGCCTTCCTGTGCGGGTATTTTTATCTTTTTCCTGATTCTTTTATCCTTCCTCTTTATTTTATTTTGTTATCTTTTAATTAAAAAAAAAAATTTTTTCTGCCCTTCAGATTTCCTTTTCTTTTTCATGAGTTGCTAGGCCCGTTTAGGCTGGAGCAGCAACCTCATTTTGAACGCTGTTCCTTTTCTCAGCTCACAATTGAGGAGTTTAATTTGACCGCAATTTCTTTTTTTCAATGGACGCCCATCTCCCGATTTGTGTCGAAAGATGGGCGCCCTTCTCTTTCGATTATGCCCATAAAAGTGGTGAACTGGATTAGGAGCTGGCTGACAGACAGATGCCAGAGGATGATGGTTAATGGGAAATGGAATTCACTTGGAGGCAGTGGCGTAGCCACAGGTGGGCTTGGGTGGGCCAGGGCCCACCCATTTATGGGTCAGGCCCACCCAACAATAGCACATGTTTAGTGGTAACTGGTGGGAATCCTATGCTCCGCCAGCTGAAGATTTCCCCCTGATGGTAACGAAAATGCTACTCTCCACAACACCGGCACCTGCGCATACTCAGTTTTTAGTGCATGCCTGCTGCCAAGGTGGAAAGAAGCGTTTTCCCACCAGCTGAGATATTTTTTTTTTGGGGGGGGGGGGGGGGAGAACACTTGGTGCGCACCCAATTCTTGCCTAGGCCCACCCAAAATCTGTTGTCTGGCTACGCCCCTGCTTGGAGGAAGGAAAAGGGGAGTAGTGGACTTCCTCAAGGATCGGTGCTGGGGCCAATTCTGTTCAATATATTTGTGAGTGACATTGCTGAAGGGTTAGAAGGAAAGGTTTTGCCTTTTTGCTGCTGATACCAAGACTTGTAAAAGAGCAGACACCCCAGAGGGAATGGAAAACATGAAAAAGGATCTGCAAAAGTTAGGAGTGGCCTAGTGGTTAGGGTGGTGAACTTTGGTCCTGGGGAACTGAGGAACTGAGTTCGATTCCCACTTCAGGCACAGGCAGCTCCTTGTGACTCTGGGCAAGTCACTTAACCCTCCATTGCCCCATGTAAGCCGCAACGTTCCATGTAGAAGGCTGCGCAGGCTTCTGTTTCTGTGAGTCTGACGTCCTGTGCAGGTCGTCAGACTCACAGAAGCAGAAGCCTGCGCGGCCACATTGGTGATCTGCAAGGGCCGACTTCTACATGGAATGTTGCTAGTGGAATAGCAACATTCCATGTAGAATCTCAAATAGTAGCAACAGTGGAGGAGTGGCCTAGTGGTTAGGGTGGTGAACTTTGGTCCTGGGGAACTGAGGAACTGAGTTCGATTTCCACTTCAGGCACAGGCAGCTCCTTGTGACTCTGGGCAAGTCACTTAACCCTCCATTGCCCCATGTAAGCCGCATTGAGCCTGCCATGAGTGGGGAAAGCGCAGGGTACAAATGTAACAAAAATAAAAAAGATACTATTGGAGATTCTACATGGAATGTTGCTATTCCACTAGCAACACTCCATGTAGAAGGCTGCGCAGGCTTCTGTTTCTGTGAGTCTGACGTCCTGTGCAGGACGTCAGACTCACAGAAGCAGAAGCCTGCGCGGCCACATTGGTGATCTGCAAGGGCCGACTTCTACATGGAATGTTGCTAGTGGAATAACAACATTCCATGTAGAATCTCAAATAGTAGCAACAGTGGAGGAGTGGCCTAGTGGTTAGGGTGGTGGACTTTGGTCCTGGGGAACTGAGTTCGATTCCCACTTCAGGCACAGGCAGCTCCCTGTGACTCTGGGCAAGTCACTTAACCCTCCATTGCCCCATGTAAGCCGCATTGAGCCTGCCATGAGTGGGAAAGCGCTGGGTACAAACTAAAATAAAATACAATGGTCTAATGTTTGGCAATTAAAATTCAAAGCAAAGAAGTGCAGAGTGATGCACTTAGGAAATAGAAATCTAAGGGAGCCATTTGTGCTAGGCGGTGAGAGGCTGATATGCACAGACAGAGAGAGTGACCTTAGGGTGATAGTATCTGAGGATCTGAAGGCAACGAAACAGTGTGACAAGGTGATGGCCATTAGGATGCTAGGCTGCATAGAGAGAAGTGTAACCAGTAGAATAAAGGAGGTGTTGATGCCCCTGTACAAGTCTTTAGTGAGGCCCCACTTGGAGTACTGTGTTCAGTTTTGGAGGCCGCATCTTGCTAAGGATGACTTGAAGCGCTAAGGATGTAAAAAGACTTGAACTGGTCTAGAGGAAGGTGACAAAAATAGTATGGGTCTGGCACCAAAAGACGTATGAGAAGAGACTGGAAGACCGTAATATGTATACCCTAGAAGAGGAGAGGAGGGACGGGGGAGATAAGATACAGACATTTAAGTACTTGAAAGGTATAAATATAGAAACAAATGTTTTACAGAGAAAACAGTAAAACTAGAGGACATGAATTGCGGTTGCGAGATGGTAGACTTAGGAGTAATGTCAGGAAATTCTTTTTCACGGAAAGGGTAGTTGATGTCCTCTTGAGGGAACTGGTGGAGAATAAAAATACTGACAGAATTCAAAAAGGCATGGGATGAACACAGAGGGTCTCTAATTAGAAAATGAAGGGTATAAAAAACAAAACTTAAATGGTTGCATGAGTTTGCATGTCCAGTGGTGCTTAGATGACAACTCTGGCTGTGAAGAACTAAGGCAGATGCTGGGCAGGCTTGTATGGTCTGGATCCCATACATGGCAATCCAGTTTAGGATGGGCCTCAACAGAAACTCCAGTAATTTGGAACGTGAAGACTGTGCTGGGCAGACTTTTTACGGTCTATATCCTCCAAATGACGAGATGGATTTGTATAGGCTGGAGTGAGCTTTGACGGCAATTTCAATAGTTGGAACATAAGGAAATACTAAAGAAAGACCATGAGCAAGTATATAATATCATGTTCATTGTTGATTAATCATGTATTGATAATGAGTGTGACTGTTGGAGAATAAAAATACTGACAGAATTCAAAAAGGCATGGATGAACACAGAGTGTCTCTAATTAGAAAATGAAGGGTATAAAAAACAAAACTTAAATGGTTGCATGAGTTTGCATGTCCAGTGGTGCTTAGATGACAACTCTGGCTGTGAAGAACTAAGGCAGATGCTGGGCAGGCTTGTATGGTCTGGATCCCATACATGGCAATCCAGTTTAGGATGGGCCTCAACAGAAACTCCAGTAATTTGGAACGTGAAGACTGTGCTGGGCAGACTTTTTACGGTCTATATCCTCCAAATGACGAGATGGATTTGTATAGGCTGGAGTGAGCTTTGACGGCAATTTCAATAGTTGGAACATAAGGAAATACTAAAGAAAGACCATGAGCAAGTATATAATATCATGTTCATTGTTGATTAATCATGTATTGATAATGAGTGTGACTGTTGGGCAGACTGGATGGACCGTTCAGATCTTGAAATATTTCTGCTCTCTTCTTCTTCTGATCTAATACCCTTCTGACTCCCATTTTTATACTATTTTCACCCTATTCATTTCAATGGACCCTAGCTTTGTCACCAGCATTCTTGGACCTTATCAGTTGATCAAAATGACTTCACATACTATCAAGCTCTAAGTATAAACAAGATATGCTCAGAGCGCATCTTATTAGATGACTTTGCATTTTCCCCAAACTTTCCCTAGCCCCCTCCTTTGGATGTTCTCACCCGGGGTGCAGCTGACCCAGTACTATCTCTACATAACCATGGCAATCTTGCTCATGACGTCTTGCAGGTGCCAGCTCAGAGCGCATCTTATTAGATGACTTTGCATTTTCCCCAAACTTTCCCTAGCCCCCTCCTTTGGATGTTCTCACCCGGGGTGCAGCTGACCCAGTACTATCTCTACATAACCATGGCAATCTTGCTCATGATGTCTTGCAGGTGCCAGCTTCAGGGAGCAAAGTCCCCCTCCCTTGCCAGCTCAGCACTTGCTACAGTGAAATGTGATCACTGATTTTTACAAGCTAGCTCTCTTTTGTATCAGAGCTGATTTTGATTTTAAGAAGCCTAGCTCTTATTATGAGCTATTGGCCTGTATTTTACTGAGAGCAAGGGCTAGCATAACTCTTCAATCTTTATCTGCCATCACTTACTATGCTGCTAATTTACAATGTGGCCTATCCATTCTGTCCATTCACACAATCTACTAATCTTTACTATCTCTTCCTCTGTGCTTGTTCCATGCCTTCTTGAAAATTCAGATACAGTCTTCATCTCCACCACCTCCACCTCAAGGTGGTTCCACGCCTCTACCACCCTTTTTGTAAATAAGTATTTCCTTAAATTACTCTTGAGTCTATCATCTTTCACCTTCGTCCTATGCATCCTTGTTCCAGAGCATAGCTTGTTTCCACCCAAGCCCAGCCCAAACACACACCCTCTTGCCATCTGCATGTAGGACAGTCTTAAATACTGGCTTTCTAAAATTAGGTTTTCCATGTGTGTCCGAGATACACGTGTAAATGCTGACAGTCACATGTGTAAATTGTGAATCATTATCATTGCACCCAGTAGTCCTTATGGACCATCGGAGTTAGTGATGGGAACTGTGAGTAACATAACATAACATAGTAGATGACGGCTGGGCTTCTAAAATAACCACTTCAGTAGGAAAGTTATTAAAATGAGCTACCGTTAAGACATTTTATTAGTAACTTGGTCTCTATGTTATGTTATGTTACACTTTTACTTTTATTCCACAAATACCTGTAAAGGTCAGTGCGGATTACAGTGATCAAGAAGTTGGACAACAACAGTCCAGACGTTACAGTTCATAAAGCTAGAACAATTCATAGGCTAAGACATTCACTTATTAGATAACAAGTACTTATACTTTTATGAAACTAGATAATTAGGGAGTCTTTTACTAAGGCATGCTCACGTTTTTGGCGCATGCTAAATTGTAGGCATGCTAAACATTAGAGACGCCAATGCATTCCTATGGGCATCTCTAACGTTTAGTGCACTAAAAACGTGAGCGCGCTTTAGTAAAAGACACCCTCAGTTATTATTCAGATTGATGATGGCAAAGGATTCCATATTGAGGCAGCTTAATAATAATTGAAAAGTTGAACATTTTCGAAACTTAAATTTTTTTACATATGGGAAACAGAGAAACATCTGATTATGAGTTCTATGTATAGAATTGTTATGCAAAAAAGTAACCCAATCACGTAAATAAGAAGGCTCCAATCCATTTATGATCAATAAAAATAATAGTACGTAATTTAAATTGAGCCCTGGCCTCAACCGGTAGCCAATGCAGTTCCAACAACAATGGAGCTACCGACTTACATGCAGAGAATATTTAACGTAGCCGCAGCCTGTTTGTGTTCTACTCCTTGGTTAATGGATACATGCAGGCATGTTTTCTGATGGGCTGAATGCTTAAAGTGGAACCTGTGCTAAAACATCAATGTGGGTTACTGTTGTGATAGAGTCACATCCAGGGTAGTTGGGTTCAGGCAGTTTCAGTCTGAAATACAAGTCCCAGAAGGCATTTGAGGCAAAGAGCCAGGGGGTGAGATGAAGAACCCGGACTGGACTCCTAGCTGCAATAGGGGAAGACATGGGTGTAAGCTGGCAGGATGTGTAGATTGGCTGCCACTAGGGGAAAAGAGAGTTAGGAAACCCTGTGTACAGGAGCTCATCATTAGTCTAATGCTTAACTCAGCTGGTATGGGTGTGGGGGAAGCTAATGGAAGCAGAATGATTGGTTGTGGTAGCAGAAGCCAGGGATTGATTAGGCAGGTGGGAAGGAGTCCCATGAGAGGAGAGAAGAGGATAAAGTGAAGCAGATGCAGGCTGAAAACCCTTGGGTAAGAGAGGTCCCTAAAGTATTGAATTTACCAGTGAAGCTGATGCAGGGTGAAATCCCTTGGGTATGAGGAGTCCCTAAAGTATTGAACTCTCCTGAAGGTAAAGAGAGTAGAAGGTAGAAACTGCTGCTTTGTGATTTAACTGTGATGATGAACTGAAAGAACTGTTTCTATTTGGAATTGAGCTACTGTTTATTGTGCACTGGATAAAGAGCCCAGACTGGAGCTGACTGTGAGCCTGTATTGAATCCTGGTATGTGCTGATAGCCTACTGCTTAAAGGGGACTATTTGCCACACACTTTCAGGTGGCTTATATGTGCTTAAGATTGAAGGTGAATGCTGCTGTTGGAACTGTGTATCAGGTCTACTAGAAACCTGCATGGAATAAAGTCCTTAAGAGGTGAAGTTGATGGTGGACATTTATTTCTTGACTGTACCGGGAGCCTGTAGCTGGAGGAGATTGTTCTATCCTTGGCTGCACTTAGAGGTACCTGGTTACACTGTTAAGACACGTTATTTTACTACTATGCCTCTAAGTGTGCATCCTTTCACGTACATAAAATTATCTAAACCAGCGTTTCCCAAACTGTGTGCCACAGCACCCTGGTGCGCCGCATCGACCTCTCTGGGGTGCTGCAGCAAATCCCGTCCTCTCTCCCGCCTGAACCGCTACTGCAAACAGCAGTGCAGCAGTGGCAGAAAAACAATAACAAAAAAAGCAAGTGCAGGACTACAGCAGCCTTCAAGCACGTGCTGCCAGTTCTGCCGATCCTCTGCCCCTGGGACTGGAAGTTGACATCAGCGGGGTACAGAGAGACCAGCAGAGCCGACAGCGCATGCCTGAAGGCTGCTGCTGCGGCTCCACATATGTGTATTTTTTTTTTTGTCGTGGCCAATAGGGACAGGGAGTAGACGGCATTCGGGAGTCAGAGGCGACTGCTGAGGAGGTTGAATGAAAACAGGAGACGGGATGAAGTAAAATAAATTGAAGCCAATAGGTCAGTAGTCTCTGTTTTCATTCCCATTCACAAAAAAGCAAGCAAACCTATGAGCTACTGCATCCGAGTTGTCATTCTTTATTGTTGGTAGCATTTTTTATTTAATTTCACTTATACCGGTATTTTTAAACATGCTTGCTTGTGTAGTGTACAGATGTACAAAGAGGAAGTATAATAATGGAATAACTTTTTATAGGTAGAATAGTAATCTTCTTCTTGTATAATAAAACGCACCTCCAACATTCTGAAGCTGACTGCATGGCTGAGGCATTCCTGCTCTCTGAATCCATCTCCTGAATTGACATCACATACTTCCGGGTTTGTCACAAGCAGAAGTGACCAACCACACGAGGTTTCTTGGCTTCAGAATGTTGGAGGTGCATTCTATTAAATAATATTGGTCAGTTCCTTGAAGCACAGCCAGAGCTCAGCGTCCTGCACAGTAACGCTCAGACACCAGAGAGAGAGGGAGGGGGGGCTGACACCAGAGAGAGGGAGGGAGGGGGGCCTGACACCAGAGGGGGGGGGGAGGTATCTCTGTCACACACACACACTCTCTCTCTCTCTCACAGTCAATGTCTTTCTCTCTCTCACACACTATCTCTCACACACTCTATGTCTCATACTGTATCACATTCACTCTCTATGTATCACACAGTCACTCACACACTCTCTTGGTCTCATACACTCAGTCTCACAGACAGTCTGTGTCTCACACACACTCTCTCTCTCGCACACACTGTATCTGTGTGAAACACACTCTCTCTCTCTCACACTGTGTCTCACATATGCACTTGCACACACTCTCATTCTCACACACACACTCTCTCACAGACACACTCGCACCCAGACTCACTCTCTCTCTCTCTCACACACACACACACACTCGCACATTCACTCTCTCTCTTACACACAGTCACTCTCACATACACTCTCTCAAACATACACACTCCGAGGAAAACCTTGCTAGCGCCCTTTTCATTTGTGTCAGAAACGGGCCTTTTTACTAATTTATTATAAATTGTAATCAGTGTGTTATTTGGAGGGGCTGGTTATAGGGATACCCTGGAGGGGGGCGGACATCTGTATAGCCGGGGAGGGCGGAGAACTATGTGGCAGGGGGGTGGGGGTGGGGTTTGGCGGAGGTTGGGGGGTGCTGTGAAAAATTGCTCGGACATGAAAGGGTGCCGTGAACTGAAAAAGTTTGGGAACCACTGATCTAAACCCTCCCAAATAGCCTGGAGCTACCAGGTAGTTGTGGCTGGATCTTTGAGGATCATCTCCTCGAACTTTTGATTGACAGATGTATTTTATATCTTTACATTTATATCTTGAGTCTTTTATTTATTTATTTATTTATTTTGGTGTTTATATTCTTTTGAATCCAGATGGCATTAATGATCTTTAAAAGAGCAGCATTTGAACCTAGAAGAAGACCTAAAGGAATTCTGCGACCAAAGCCAAAGGTTTCTTTAAAAGATTCAGAAAAGGTACGTTCAGAAGATAAAAAAAAACTGTACAGTATATGGTGGGTATTGAGACAATATTGAAATAGAACACTGCAAAATAATTGCAACTTTATGACTTGGGGAAGCTGCTTACCATCCACTGTTTCTAAAAAGAAGATTTGAAAATAATTTATTAGCTTTTAAATAACTGAGGAGATATGTTTCTCCCCAGTGGGTTTGCTGCTCTTTTCAAGTATGTAACCTCACTTCTAACAAATGTTAGAAGTGCTCGAGGCTGTGCATGAAGATATATAACTTATGCAAATTCATTGGTTTGAGTCTTGGACCTGACTCTTCCTTAACTGTTGGTAGGGTCTGGGAGGACTGCACAGAAGGGAGACTGACTTGGGCATCACGCAGGATGGGATTCAGTGTGTGTATATAAGATTAGAAAGAAAGCTATATTCTATGGTTTCCTATCAAAGACTATTGTGCAGGACGTCAGACTCACAGAAACAGAAGCCTACCCTTGCAGATCAGCAATGCGGCCACACTGGAGAAGAGAACTTCAGATCCAACGTAAATCCTCACACCCAGCAACACAGCATAACTAATGATCGTACTGGACAATTTACATAAGTACATAAGTAATGCCATACTGGGAAAAGACCAAGGGTCCATCGAGCCCAGCATCCTGTCCATGACAGTGGCCAATCCAGGCCAAGGGCACCTGGCAAGCTTCCCAAACGTACAAACATTCTATACATGTTATTCCTGGAATTGTGGATTTTTCCCAAGTCCATTTAGTAGCGGTTTATGGACTTGTCCTTTAGGAAACCGTCCAACCCCTTTTTAAACTCTGCTAAGCTAACCGCCTTCACCACTTTCTCCGGCAACGAATTCCAGAGTTTAATTACACGTTGGGTGAAGAAACATTTTCTCCGATTTGTTTTAAATTTACTACACTGTAGTTTCATCGCATGCCCCCTAGTCCTAGTATTTTTGGAAAGCGTGAACAGACGCTTCACATCCACCTGTTCCACTCCACTCATTATTTTATATACCTCTATCATGTTTCCCCTCAGCCGTCTCTTCTCCAAGCTGAATGGCCCTAGCCTCCTTACTCTTTCTTCATAGGGAAGTCGTCCCATCCCCGCTATCATTTTAGTCGCCCTTCGCTGCACCTTTTCCAATTCTACTGTATCTTTCTTGAGATGCGGTGACCAGAATTGAACACAATACTCAAGGTGCGGTTGCACCATGGAGCGATTTATAATCTTCACTTCCTTCGACCCCATGACACCTGATCCACACCTACCTCATCTGACCACAATATAACTTTGTATTTGTTATCAACCGAATTGGCAAACGCCACTACGGTACTATGTAAGCCACATTGAGCCTGCAAATAGGTGGGAAAATATGGGGTACAAATGTAACAAATAAATAAATAAATATTTGAAATATACATTCTTTTATTCTGCAACTATTGCTTTGAAATTTAGTAGACTGAGATGGGATTCTTCTTCTCTCCTCACTCATCTGAAGTAATATTCTCTTTGTATTTCATTGGCTGTTTGTATTACCTAGTTTGCCTCTGTCTTTCCCTCTCTCTCTCTCTTTTTTTTAATTTTTGGTTCCTGTATTGATGTTGAATCTGTTGTTTGATACAGCAGCCTGGTTGTACTTTTTATATGGTGTTTCTATAACAATGATGTTCTGCTGCATTGTTCTTCTTATTTTTTTCATAATAATCATTTTGAAAACACTCTTTACATTTCTAGATGTCTTGGCCTCGTAACTCAACAGAACGGTTACTCTCTGAAATGTTTGACGGCAGAGCTCTCCAGTGCCTTGCTATTATAGAGGCTTTGTCTGATAGTAACAGGCGAGTGTTGAAGAATGATTCCCTTCTTCCTGATGAACCTGAAATTCAAGAAGTGATTACAGAATTATTTCTTGCTGGCGTGGATATCATCTTAGGTAATGCGTTGTCTAATATGTGCTATCATTCAGAGAGCCCTGGTAACATTACTATTTTAGATTTGGGATAAAAATTGTAATAAAAGACAGCAGTGCATAAGTACATAAGTAATGCCATACTGGGAAAAGACCAAGGGTCCATCGAGCCCAGCATCCTGTCCACGACAGCGGCCAATCCAGGCCAAGGGCACCTGGGATATGAAACGGCAAAGGGAGAGGGAGAAAGGTCTTTAAATTCCATTATTTGAGATTTTTAAAGAAGGGTAAGACGAGCATTTGCCTCGGATGATAGAGGCAGAGAGATGACAATGTTTACTTCTTGGGAACCCCGTTATGATTTTGTGTGCTCACACTTTAACAACATCAACTATTCTGTTAGCCGGAAATGGCATCCGCCATTACGGCAAATGTAAACCACATTGAGCCTGCAAATTGGTGGGAAAATGTGGGATACAAATGCTACAAATAGATAAAATAAATAAACTGAAAACTGCTTGCCTTTGGGTATATTAAAATATTGATAAGTCCCCATGATATTTATTTTTACTGCAAAGGTATGCAAAAAAGACTATTTTAAAAAGTGCTAGCATGCGTTAGTGCACAATGTTTACCAGAGGTCCCATTTTATGCAGTGGGGTCCTATTTGCTGATGAGGTGTGTTACCGGTGTTAGGAGACAATTCTATAAAAGAGGGAGGGGGATGCCTAGAATTATGAGCCACTTTCACGTGTTATATATACACTAGGTGCAACTCTATAAGATAGTGCCGAAGTGCTATGGTGTATAACTGCAAGAGGGCACACACATGGACGGAACAGTGGCGTAGCTAGGGAGGGGGGGTGCCAAGGGAGCGGTTGCTCCCCCAAACGGAGTTCTGCAGGCGTGTTGCATTGAAAATGTGCGCCGGCGGAAGTCCGTTCTTGCGCCGCTTTCACTTCCCCCCCCCCCGCGCCGTCAACCTGGCTCTGCTTCTAGGACGGAGCATGGGTGGGCTATGGGCGTTCCAGCAACAATGTGCACAACTTACACAACTTGTGCACATCGCAATCATTGATCTGGCCTATGTGATCGCGCCTAACTGAGGAACTCCTAAGTCATTATAGAATATTAGTGCAAATCAGCTTTACACTAGTATTTTAAAATGATTTAGGTATTCCTAAGGGCTGTTATAGAATTGGTACCCAGCATACCCCATTGTTGTGCCCAGATAAAGAATTGCCCCATTAGTGCTCTATGGCGTAGCCAGTAATTTGTTTTTACAGGGGTTGTGTCTCTTCCCCCCACACACATGCCCCCCATGTTGCCGTCACCGCTCCATCTCCCCCCACTGTACCTTAAAATCCTCTCTGCTGTAGTCTTCACCTGGTAGCGGCACTCAAAGGCTGCCTTTGGCCTGTACTGGGACTTCCTCCCTGAACAATCCCACCCTTCACAAAACAGGAAGTTACATCGAAAGGGGTGGGGCGGTTTAGGGAGGAAGTCATGGTGCAGGCTGCAGGCAGCCTATAAGTACCCAAAGAGTAGCAACATTCCATGTAGAATCTCGGAGTAGCAACATTCCATATAGAATCTCAGAGTAGTAAGATTCCATGTAGATTCCCAAAGAGTAGCAACATTCCATGTAGAATCCGAAATAGTAGCAGCAACATTCCATGCTACCAATCCCAGGGCAAACAGTGGCTTCCCCCATATCCATCTCAGTAACAGACTCTGGACTTTTCCTCCAGGAGCTTGTCCAAACCTTTTTTTTAAACCAAGATATGCTAACTGCTGTTACCACATCCTGCAGCAAAAAGTTCTAGAACTTACGTATTTGTTGAGTGAAAAAATATTTCCTCCTATTTGTTTTAAAAGTATTTTCATGTAATGTGATTGAGTGTCCCCTGGACTTTATACTTTTTGAAAGGGTAAAAAAAAATCGATTCACTTTTACTTGTTCTACACCAGTGTTTCCCAAGTCCCGTTCTGGAGTACCTTTGCCAGTTAGGTTTTTAGGATATCCATAATGAATATGTATAAACTTGATTTACAAATGATGCCAAAAAATGCCCACTGTTGATATTTATATATAAAGCAATCTAACAATTCTACAATCAGTCTCTAACTCACAATACTGTATACTAATTCTCATGTATAGTCATTCTTATCGTAGCAGACCTCAGAGGTATTGTTGATGTTTAGCTTTTACTTTGATGTTATTAAACATCTAGTGATCAAACTTATATGCCTCTCGTCATTGGTCAATATATTTATCTTTTTTTTCTTTTTAATTATGTCTTTTAACTTTTTATATCCAATCTTTCTCAATCATCGTAAAATAAAAAGGAAAAAAATCCGTTGTACTTAGCTTTGTATCAACTGAAGCTTCAAGTCTTTAAGACTTCTGCCACTCATCACATAATAATGGTGTGGAGCTCTAGATTATGTGATGGATGCTAACCGATTAGTGAGTGGGTAGCACGTGAGCCCTTAACACCATCAAAATAGGTGATGGTGTTTATGTGCTAATGGGAAAATTAGCCCATGGTCATTATTGCCAAAATGGAAAAAGTGGCCTTTACCGGAAGTGCGAAAAGTGGCCTTAGTGTGCGGGAAAGACCCGTGCTAGGGCTAGCGCAGGCCATTTTTTAGCGCTGCTTAGTGAAAGGGCCCCATAGTTATTGTTCCCTCTTATAAAATTATGCACTGGCAGGTATATTACTTTTGGGGGAATTACTGGCGAGCTATAAAACATGTTATAACATAATATATGCCTGCCTCAGGGGTCTAACATAAAAACACATAGAGATATAATTATAAGTACAGACCACACATAAATACATCTACGTACCATGATGCAATAAATGATTGAATTGTAAAAACTATATGAAATGTGATAAAATGGAGTGAATAAAATAATATAATAATTGGTTAAATCTTCAAAACAATGTAAAATATTATAAGACTAGTAAAAAAGGCACGTTTCTGCCTCTGATGAAACGGGCGCTAGCGGGCACAGGACTCCCTTCCCCTCCACTTACGCTAGTCTCCCTGGTGGTCTAGAGGTACCTGTTCGGTCGGGGAAGGAAAGAAAGAGCCCCCTCTTTCCTGCCCGTAGCGGTGCTGCTAGCTGCTCTGCTGCATCGTGTGGGAGTCCGGCTCTCGGCGTTTCAAAATGTCTCGCGAGGCAGCTTGAACTCTCGGCGGCCATTTTGAAACTCCGAGAGCCGGACTCACACACGATGCAGCCGGGCAGCTAGCAGCAGCGCTCCGGGCAGGAAAGCGAGGGCTCTTTCGTTCCTGCCCGAGCGAACAGGTACCGCTAGACCACCAGGGATAGTGGCGTAAGGGGAGGGGAGGTGATAGGGGGGAGGGAAGGTGATGAGGGGAAGAGAGGGCGACGGGGGGACGGGGCGGTACTTTTAAAGGGGCGGGGTGATGAGGCGAAAGGGGCGGGGTGATGGGCACGTCCTCGGCGGCTGCAATTTGTTGGAAGGGGAGGAATACTGCTCCCCATGCGTTCATTTGCCTTGTTGTGTACGTGTTCTGCCCTCGACGTCATCACTTGTGACGCGAGGGCGGGGCATGAAGACATGGTGAGTGTTGTGGCTTCACCACCATGAACTTACGAACTGGTGTGTGAGTGCCTGCAGTGACGTCAGTGTCCTCAGAATGTTGAGGGTGCGTTTTATTATAGTAGATAAAATTGTAAAAGAAGATGGATGAGGAACAGAGTTAAGTCAGTGGTAATCAAGGAGTAGTTAAAATCAATGTGTGCAATCATATACATTTGGAAAAACTTTGAAGTGTGATGATGACCTGTTGTAATCTAACTTATTTTATCTGTAACTTAATTTGCAAAAAACGTCAAATAAATTACTTGTTATAAAACAACACACTCTATCAACGTCATAATGTCAAGAGTGTTAAAAAGTCATCATGTATTGAAATGAAGGGGGAAGATTAACTTACCAAGGTTTGTCTTCACAGGAAATAAACAAGAGTAGTAAATGAATTGCCTGATTTGAAACAAAAAAATTGTGTTTGAATATCCATAAAATGATAAAGATAAGATTATCCTCCATTTGTTATAAGTTTAGATATTAAAATAGCTGATGTTTCCCTGGACCCTGCCCCACATCGTTCGGTACGTATGCAGTAAATGCTTTGTGAATTGAAAAGGTCCCGACGTGAGGTTGGGCAGCGGTATAAAAAAGTGAACTGATGGAGCCTATGGCGTTGGATTCCATATGACAGAGTTATGTGACTAACTGAACCACCGTTAGTCATAGACCTTAGCGTTCTATATATACTGTGAACATGTGCGGCAAATACTCTGTGGGTTTAAGAAGTTCCGACATAGAGTCAGACATCTTGTATCAAAAAGTATTTTTAAAAGACGCAACAGATAAATGTGAGAGATTCTTGTGACAATATAAACCACCGTGGGTTATAAACCTAAACGATCTATACCTCCTTAAGCTTATACATAACCCTCAGCTCCTCAATCATTTGCCGTGTCTATATCGGAACCTCTAACAAAGATCCCTGACTAGGTCTCATAACCAATCTTAGTTGATTCCACCTCAGTTTCTCTGCAAAATTAATTTAAAGATTTGATAATGAATATATGTTTGCACTGGTAATATAATAATGTGAGTTATATTGATCCCATGTTATAATATATTCAGTAAATGTAATAAATCATCAATATTATATAATTGAAGAAAATGCACATGTACAGAGTGTACATTAGTGAATGTTGGTGAAAAGATTCCAAACTTTTTTTTTTTTTTCAATTATTTTAGAGACGGTTGGAATTTCCGCAGATGCAGTTGTGAAGTTTCTAAAACTTGCATTTAGCTATGAGCAGTGGGATGTATTTGACAATATAGTTCCAGCAATTTTTGGTTTCGTTCAGGTAATTACAATCTACAAATATATTGGCCATGTCAGTGATTTTATAAATCAGACTGTATAGCATTGTTATGCTTTATTTCGTTACAAATCAGCTGTTTGTGTTGGATGTGATAGAGTGAAGATAATTCAACCTGGAGAAAGCAAGAAATGGAAATAAAATTGCTTATTGCTATGGAACCTTTAATATCGGGAAATAAGCCTAAACATGGCCTATCGCTTCAGGACTATAATGCCAAAGATGAAGAATTCTTTGCCAATATTGGAGGCAGGACAGTGACTTTTAAAGGTGGGTCCCTAAGTTATAAAACAAGGCAAAATATTACTCTGCTCCAAGAGTCATAAGCTTTTCAAGAAAAAAAAAAGGGGTCAGTTCTGTAATTGGAAGCCCTCTTCTAAACATGCCGATGCAGTCAGGGTGCCTATTCTATAAGTGCATCTGGGTGCCCAGGTTCCATTACAGAATACTAATAATATAAGTTGGTATCAGTGCACCCATTTATGAAAGGTCTACGGCTGGCGTTAAATGGACATGCCTAGATGCAGAAGTTAGGTGCATAACTTAGAGTATTCTGCAAGTTGCTCATATAACTATTAGACACGCCTGGAGACAGGGAAGAAGTGGGAAACTACAGACCAGTAAGTCTCACGTCGGTGGTAGGGAAAAATAATGGAGTCGCTGCTGAAAGAAAGGATAATTAACTTTCTAGAAGCCGACAGGCTACAGGACCCAAGGCAACATGGCTTTACCAAAGGAAAATCCTGCCAAACGAATCTTATTGACTTGTTTGACTGGGTGACCAAAGAACTGGATGAAGGACGTGTTCTAGATCATAGGAGCAACTTTTCAAAATGATTGGGGGTGCTGAATTTTTTTTTTTTTTACAGGTGGTGCATTTCCCCCCCCCTCTCTTCACTGTCCCCCATCTCCTCCGAGTTCCAGGCCCCCTCCCTCTCCTCTGAGTTCCAGGCCCCCCTCCCTCTCTGAGTTCCTGTATATAATTTGTAAACCGCTTTGAATGTAGTTGCAAAAACCACAGAAAGGCAGTATATCAAATCCCGTTCTCTTTCCCTTAATATTCAACCATTCTGATATTTTGACACCCAACAGACAGGACTTAACAAGGATCTGGGTTTTCTAGCCCATTATAAACCATAAAGTTGTATTGCTCTGTTTATCACCCTCCTCTCACCTATCCACCCCATCCTGTTAGACTATCACTGAAATGCTTTGATGTTCCCATGCATACCTCCTACCCACCCCCACCCTTTTAGACTGTCAATGAAATGCTTGGATGTTTCACTTATATATACTGTCATCTACCACATTTGCTTATTTCCAATCTGACGAAGAAGGGCAACCTTCGAAAGCTAATCAAGAAATGTATTAAGTTATGTCCAATAAAAAAAGGTATCATCTTATTTTCTTTTCCATGTTTTCTTTTGTTTGATTTCTATTGATTACCTTTAAAAGTGGACTAACACGGCTACCACACCTCTCTACTAAATGTCAAAGAAATACTTTTTAAAAAATATATACAATAGATGTGATCTATAAGAGTGAAGTTTTCTGTGTGTTTCTTTGTTTTTTTTTTATTTTAAAATTACTGTAAATGTTTGTAAACTGCCAGTATGTTTTTGGCAACAGCTGATGTACCAAATAAAATGAATCAATCAATCGAAACAAGAGTTTAGAAAATGAGTAAAATGCAAATTTATTTTCCTAACAGAGTTTTTCCAAAGCCTCAGCTTTATTCTAGAGAGTCACTAAGGGCCCTGTTTACAAAGGCACGCTAACGTTTTGTAAATAAGACCCTAAGCACTGTCAAAGATTGAAATTCTTTACAACTATGTAGGTACTCTTTTTGTCTCTGAATGGAGGAATCCATATGAGTAAAATTTCAAAAAGTACCTTTTGTGAAGCGACATAGCTGATGTATTCCCATCCTACTAGACTAGCAGGGAGTCTCTGGGGTGAGTCCCGGGTGGAGGGAAGGTCTGGGTATTGGGGTGTCTATGGCTGTGGGGGGTTGCTCCTTCGGTACAGGCTGTTGATGTGGGGCCTTTATGGGGGGGTCTTCTGTGCAGTGGGGTGCTTGAATGGGAGGAGAGGTTTGAACAGTGGGGTTCCTTTCCAGGGGAGGGGGGTCAGATTGCATGACCACGGGTGCTGATGTAGCTGTCACTTTGCACCAGGGTCCACATTACATGACCCCGTGCATAGCATGGGTGCACCCAAGCTGTCTGCCAAGCCATGTAATGCAGCGCCTAAGCTGGTGTCTGCACTGCGCACTAAATATAAGACAGATCTTGGACATGTTTCCTGCATTTACCATACAGGAAGGTTTTTGCACATCATACCTTAACATAGTAACATAGTAAATGACGGCAGATAAAGACCTGTACGGTCCATCCAGTCTGCCGAACCAGATAAACTCTTTTTACGCTTAAGGGTGCAGTAAGTAAAAACCTGCTCCCCCTGATATTCAAAGCTATTTAACCGGCCAGGCACAGCCACTGACTGGTTAAACAGCACATCAACGCCTAACCGCAGATATTCAGCAGGAGGTAACTGGTTATCTCCCTCTAAATAACAGCAATCAGCAGCTAGCCTCTAACTGGCATGCAGAATTCTCTCATGAATACGGATATCCTGAAAACCTGAGTGGCTGGGGTGCCTCCAGGACCAGGTTTGGGAACCACTGGCTTAACCGGTTAACTGTTTTTAGCAGTTAACCCCCCCCCCCCCCCCAATGCTGGTTGCCAAAAACATTCTGGCATTGAATATACAGGTCTAACACTGGCAGTGGACGGCAAAAACGCTGCTCACCGCTGGCTGAATATCAGGCCACTGCACTTCAGTAAACACGCCCCTTCTTGTCCAGTAATCTTATTAATAAATTAAAAGGTATAATTTTAAAACTTCAATGAAAAAAATACAGTGTTAGATTTCTATTTTCAATTCTTTTCCATTTTGTTTTTGAATTGCAATTCTTAGGTGAATCAGTGAAGACTAGAGGCGCTTCAGAAGAGCTTTTAATATTGGCAGAAACGCTATATTTTTGCGTCTGTAACACTCCACAGGTATGTCGGAAAATCATCACTTGTATAGTGGAAAGTGTCCCTTCTTTGTAATAATGAGAGATTTTAAAACCCTGGAGTCAATTTTCAGCCAAATAAGATAGCAGCTTAAGTTAAATGTTGGTATCAACGTGTATCTTAACCCATATACACAGCATTGCTATTTGTATAGGTAGCGGTGCTGAATGTACATATGGAGCTCCATTTTACATAAGACATTTTTCCTTATATAGCATCTTGAGCTCCCAGTGGTAGTACCAAGAGAGTACCAGTAGGGGTTGCTGGCGCCATTTTGAACCTGATGTTGGCAAGAGGCAGAAGCCACTGGGGATCATTTCTGTCCTGACCCTACAGAGATTGATTCAGGTAGACTGGAGAGAGGGGGGGGTTGCTTGGGGGCTTCACGGCATGTCTGGAATGGGGGGGGGGGGGGCTTAGAGGTCAGCTCTGATTATTGCGTGCTGGTTCCTTTTGAAAGCTCCCAGAAGCATGCTGTTGGGATAGTAGAATAATACTGTTTGTAAAGTTGATTACAAGCAACGTTATTCTTGTACTGTAGGAGTGACTAACCTGCAGTACTGAACTACCACAGATTAGTCACTCCTGTGGTAAATGAAGGTGTGGTAAGTCAGACCTCATCTTAATAATTACTCCCCTAATGGATCAATGTGGATTACCATTAAGAAGTCTATTTTACTACTAAAGTGCTGTTTTAACACAGGTCACATTTATGCAGTGAGACATGGTGACTAATAATTGGGATTAAAGGGAAAAAACACATTTTAACGGTAGTCCATACTGATAACTATGCCCCAAGTGTCAGCGTCAATAATTGGAAACTATGTTGTAAATGGTAGACGCTATTCTATAAAATGTATGCTTAATTCCCTTAGTGCACAACTGTATGAGGGAGTGTGGTAGTGTGAACAGGGTTGGAGTGGGAGGCCTTCATAAAATACAGCCAGACAAGGAAAAAGAATGAAACAAAACCCCCTTATTAAACAAATACTGAACCCTGTTACCTCACAGGTACAGTAAAGAAAGAATAAGGTCTTTCAGAGGCCAACTTCACACAGGCCTGTAGCTGATAGACCTCAAGCCCTCAGCTACTTGCAGGGTTGCACAACACAGGTCTGGCTCAAGCCAGTCCTCGAGGACAGGATTCTTATAAAGCAAAAGTTAAAATTTAGCTAGGTTCTGATAGCTTTACATATAAGCAGGGGAGACCTACACTGCAGGGCGGCTCCCCGCCCTCCTGGCCAGCCAGCCTCACATTCCTATGCTTACATCAGCTCTGCTTCAGCCTCTGACATGGCAGGTTTAGCGCCGCCTGCTGTAAGGTGGCTAACCTGCTGAGGCAGTGTTTCTAGGGATGTTTCTCACTCCCTCACAGGGACTTTAAAGTTGGTGAAGCACGGGCATATCATAGGCATTTTGCTTAGCAATGCATGAAACTTACAGAATATTATGGGTTGTACATGTGGCATAGCGCACATAGATGCACCCGGTTATGCCTGTTATTGAGTTGACATAAGTGGCCGCACCTTTTAGTGGCCAATGCCGCCTTACGCCTGTGTTCTATAATGGCTTGGATGTGCCCAAGTGCTGTTGTGAATTGGCACTAAAAGCTTCTTTTTTGTGGTGCTTACTTTATGGCGCCAATTAATAGAATTGCCACCTATTTATTACCAGAGGATATGGTAACAGCGGTTAGTGTATCTGGGTTTAAAAAAGGGTTGGACAAGTTCCTGGAGGAAAAGTCCATAATCTGCTATTGAGGTAGAAATGGGGAAAGCCACTGCTGGCCCTGGGATTGGTAGCATGGAATGTTGCTACTCTTTGAGGTTCTACATGGAATGTTGCTACTATTTGAGATTCTGCATGGAATGTTGCTACTCTTTGAGGTTCTGCATGGAATGTTGCTACTGTCTGAGATTATACATTGAATGTTGCAACTATTTGAGTTTCTGCCAGGTATTTGTGACCTGGATTGGCCACTGTTGGAAATAGGATACTGGGCTAGATGGACCATTGGTCTGACCCACTCTGGCTATTCTTATGTGCATTTCCAAACCCCACCCCAACCCTGCCCCCACAAATGTTTGCCCACTCTATGGATAAATGTGCACATGACCGACAGTCGTACTTTTATCAACATTTAGGATGAGTAATTTTCTAAAATGCTAGTCTCTCAGGTGAAACATTGTTTTAGCTGCAGAAATAGCTTTTTTTAAATGATCCTCCATGTGAACTGAATGCAGACTCTGATAGCATGTTTTTGAATTCACTTGTATTTTCAGGCTGTTCAACCTGATCGAGACATGGTAATTGATGCCCTAATGTTTCTCTGGAAGAAGTGTAGGTCTGGATTTCTGCGAATAAAGACAGGTTCTACTGACTGCTCCAGATTCATCCAGAAATTTGAAGCCAGCAGCAAAGTATTCCTTCTTTTTTGTACATGACAGCATTTATTGCAAACTAATAAAGAAACCTAGCAGATCTATTTCTTTCTAAAAATGAGAACTTTATTATACTTAGTTATCCAAATGTATGTAATTTGATTAAATTGTAATTTTAAATATATAATGAAGCATTTCTTTCCTTCAAATTTCAAAGAGTTTTGTGTGGAGAAATTCTTTCCAGTTGTTGATTGTGTGTTTCAACCTGTTCAGGGTAAAATTTCAGTCCATATCCAAAAGAAGTTTCAAAGTCTTACTAGTATGACAGCAACACTTCCATAGGCTGTTCCCTACAGACTGCAAGCTCAGAAATAGATCTGCTATTTTTCTTTATTTGATTAGATAATATGGCTCAGAAGATTTCATTTTTGCAGCTAGATTGTCTGCAGTGTTCACTGTGAAGTAATTGTCATGGTTATTTGATGACTACAGGACCTTTAAGGGGGTGGAAACTAATATGCCTTAAAGGAATAACACATACTTTTAGCCAAGTTACATGGTAAAATCATGCATTATCTTACCTTGATGTACATTATTTTACATAATGAGATGTAAAGCATGGAAATGCATGCAAAACACTTTATTGTTATGCAAATCAAATAATGCAGCTTAACTATTCGCGTGGTGTTATTCCTGCAAAAATGACGTTAGCTGTGAGCTGGTGTTATTTTCTTTCTTGGGAGCATTGGAGCTCTGTGCATGGCCCGATGCTTCTGGGCAACTATTAAAGGAGCCAGTGTGTAACTGAAATCTCCTCCAATCCACCTGGTAGATACTACTACTACTACTACTTAACATTTCTAGAGCGCTACTAGGGTTACTCAGCGCTGTACAAATTAATAATTAAGGACGGTCCCTTCTCAGAAGAGCTTACAATCTAAAGGACGAAATGTCAAGTTGGGGTAGATCCACCTTTACCCCCCGAACCCCATTCAGCAGAGGCCCCACCTATTCTAAGCCCGCCCAAGGGTTCAAGTCTTCTCCATTCCAGCTCTGTCCCTGCTCCCCCCTCCCACAATTTAAGACCCCCAACACTTACCATGCTATCTTTGCTATTTGATGTGAGGGGACAGAAGTGGTACCCCCCTTTTTTTCTCTCTTTTTATTCTGCACATGTCACAGGAGAGAACAGAGATATATTGCTCCATACTAGACACCAGGATCAGGGTGTAAATGGTTCTTCTTGGGTAGAAGTTCTTGTTGAGGACAGGTCAGAGAGGTAGGAGGATTCATAGTGGGAGGGGGGTTCTAGTTGGAGGATTTATTATTGAGAGGGGGCTGGGAGGTAGGGGGATTCTTGCTGAGAGGAGGCGATGGGAGTGGGCAGTTTGTTTCATACACTCCTGGCCCCTTTAAAAAAAAGCTTTGGGCGCTCCACCTTAGCACAGTGTTGTTTAAAGTACTTAAGTAAAAGTAAAAAGTACAATGAAAATTGCATTAAAAATTTATTCAAGTAAAAGTAAAAAAGTAAGTGCCTAATATCCTTTTGAGTAAAAAGTACTACAATTACAAAATGTTTGTTTATTAAATATGATATACAGCTAATGGCAGTTGTATCACAGCAGTGAACACAGTAAATTAACATATTCCCATATAATTAAAAAACCCCATAACAAATGATAAATAACAAGTATCTAACCATGTTTTCCTTTTTTCTACTGGGGGCCACTGCCCTTTCCTACCCCTCCATTCTTCCTTGTAGCCCAGCATCAACTCTGCCCTGCCCTCCCCCTTCCCCATTCTGGCATGATGGCATCGCCTCTTCCTTCCCAATCTGGCAATCCCTCACCCAGAAGCTCATCAGCATTATAAATAGAACTTTGTTAAATTTATTTTTTACCTTGACTGGAGTAGAGACAGACAGAGCTAAGGGAAGCTGCAGCTGTAGCGGAGGCTCCCGACACTTGACCAGCAGGAAACAAGGCAGGGGAGAAGGGCCCACCTGTAGTTACTCCCCTGCTCAAAGCTTTTTTTTTTTTGTCCAATGCAAAGCCGCATGATTGAAGAACTGAACATGAAGATAGGCAGTCTCTACTCTCTAGCAGGGTAAAGACGGAGCCGTAGCGGTTGACACAAACAACCTCGGCCAGGCTGTGAGGTCCCAGCAGTGAACAGGCAGGACCCGGCGGGTTACGGTGCATTTTTTTTTTAACATTTGTACCTCGCGCTTTCCCACTCATGGCATGCTCAATGCGGCTTATATGGGGCAATGGAGGGTTAAGTGACTTGCCCAGAGTCACAAGGAGCTGCCTGTGCCTGAAGGGAATCGAACTCAGTTCCTCAATTCCCCAGGACCAAAGTCCACCGCCATACCACTAGGCCACTCCTCACTGTTGCTACTATGTGAGATTTTACATGGAATGTTGCTATTCCACTAGCAACATTCCCATGTAGAAGTCGGCCCTTGCAGATCACCATGTGGCCGCGCAGGCTTCTGCTTCTGTGAGTCTGACGTCCTGCACGTACGTGCAGGACGTCAGACTCACAGAAACAGAAGCCTGCGCAGCCTTCTACATAGAATGTTGCTAGTAGAATAGCAACATTCCGTGTAGAATCTCCAATAGTAGCAACATTCCATATAGAACTCCAATAGTATCTATTTTATTTTTGTTACATTTGTACCCCGCGCTTTCCCACTCATGGCAGGCTCAATGCGGCTTACATGGGGCAATGGAGGGTTAAGTGACTTGTCCAGAGTCACAAGGAGCTGCCTGTGCCTGAAGTGGGAATCGAACTCAGTTCCTCAGTTCCCCAGGACCAAAGTCCACCACCCTAACCACTAGGCCACTCTGCCGCGTTCCACCCATGCGGAGGAGGTGGGATGTGACAGAAGGCCCCATAGTCCGCCGGAGGTTTGCCTGTTTTCACCGCTGCAACGTCTTAGTCCTCACCCCCTGTGTTAATGGCTGTGGCTGACAGCTACCGAAGAGAAGGCAAGTTTTAAGGACTGCATGAAGGGAGGGAGAGTAATACTATTGCTAGACACACAGAGTAAGGAAAGGAAAAACGGCAAGAAAGAGACCTCTTATCTGCTGCAACTGCTGGAGACAGAAGGCAAACGTTAAGGCCCTCATGGGGGGAAAGCAGAAAGGTAGATGTCACAGCTGTGTGAAAACGAGGAGGGGGAGGGAAATTTAGTACTTCAGCCTTTTACTTGTAAGGAAGCAGCCTGTAATGAGGTAAAAGTACTTAAAACTGGCTCAGATAATACTTTGTTACAAGTAAAAGTGCTCATGCTTGTCTTCTACTCAGTAACAAGTAAAAGTAATGAAATGTTTACTCAAGCCTTGTAACGCGTTACTTTTACTTCGTTACTATACATTTCTGTGTCCAGGAAGTTGCAATGTTCTAGGATGTAAATTTAGCTGTTGTAAAATTGTGAATTCTACTACAGCTTAATAACTATTTCTCTTTGCGGCCCTTTTATCATCCGGCGGTAGTCTACTGCTGAGTTTGCATGTGGTAAATCGGCACTACTGCTGGGCTCGCTACATGCCATTTCTGATGCTAGAAAATATTTTCTATTTTCTGCCGCCAGTGGGTGGAGAGGTGGTAAGCGCTCTAGCAGTAAATGGCCGGGCAGCAATTTTTTAATTACCGTGTAGCCATTTACCAGTGACGATCCTAGGCCGGCTGCCACCCGGGGCGGATCGCCGATGCGCAACCCCCCCCCCCAGGTGCAGCACAACACCCCCCCCGGGTGCACACCGCTGGAGGGGTGCATAGAGCAGCCACGCGCCTGTCGGCTCCGCTGGCTCCCTGCTCCCTCTGCCCCGGAACAGGAAGTAACCTGTTCCGGGGCAGAGGGAGCAGGGAACCAGCGGAGCCGACAGGTGCGCGGCCGCTCTCTGCACCCTTCCAGTGGCGTGCACCGGGGTGGACCGCCCCCACCGCTCCGCCTTTGGTACACCGCTGCCATTTATTACCCCTTTTAAAAATACATTTTTACCAGCTGCGGTAGAAGGTGACCTTGGCGCACAGCGATCCCACATGCCAACGCCCCATGGGCCATCTTTTAGCCGGTTTGATAACCCCTTTATCTTGTACATGGAATTCTACAAAAATGGCATGTGTAGTCATATATAGTGTTAGAAAACTTGATATTTTAAATATTGGATTATGAATATTTTATTCATATACACTTTTCATTCTAAAGATTAATTTAATTTAATTTAGGCTGTCTACATCCTTTGGCTAATTAATGAAGCAATGCATTCTTGTGATATGGTAAAGATACAACCTATAGTGTTGGCAGAGGTCACGTTACGGTTGGCTGTGGTATTTGAAAGCATGGCTGACTCCACCAAGAAAATAGCAGGTAAAATATTTAATATCAGTTTCTGAAATTAATTTACTTATGGCTAGTCTGCAATCTTGATGGTTGATTCATGTGTACCATAAACAGAGAAAGGTAACTGATTCAGATTTTATGGTGCACGAATCCTCTCTGTACGAAGGATAGGAAGAGCTGCCGAGGTTTAAATTGGACCTGTAAGGGGTTCCTAGTTATTGAGTATATGTCCATGTCTAGACTTCTGGAGGAATTGTAAATTTGTGTATTGAGGATATTGTGCTACTCAGGCTTTTTCTGGGCATTGAGAACAACCCTTACAGGTGCATAAATGTACCCCCTTCCAAAGGTGTAAATGTGTGCCTGTATTCTATGCATGTACTAGCATTTTATAAATATGAGTACATCAACTCCGTTCCTGTTCAGCTCAAACTACACCCCTGGAAATGCATTCAACTGTCACGTGTACAAGTCAGAGGCGTATCTGGCCTCCGGCGGTAGGGGGGCCAGAGCCAGAGGGAGGGAGCACATTTAGCCCCCCCCCCACCCCCCGCCGCCATTACCGGGCCAGCCCTCCCCCACTGCCGTTTCTTACTTTTGCGCCGAGGTCCGCTTCCTCCTGGGCCTTTAAAAATATTTCTTCAGCTGGCGGGGACCCCAACCCCCGCCAGCCAACCTGAGGTGACATCTTTCAAGTTCTTCGTCCACCGTGGCCGACATGCTGGAGTTGAGCGGCTGAATCTAGTTCGGAGTCTGACGTTCGTTTACGCGCGTTAAACGCTAATGTGCCCATAGAAATATAGAGGCTCGTTAGCATTTTTAACACGCATAAATGGTTTACGAGCATTAAACGCTAACACGCCCATAGAAATATATAGGCGCATTAGTGTTTAACACGCCTTAAATTTAAGGGCACTTTAGAAACGCTAGCGCACCTTAGTAAACATACCCCTAGTTTTGTACTTGATGCAAAGGAAGGTGAAATGATTTGCCCAAGAGGAGAGGGAGTATCGGTATGATTTGAACCCTGGCTTCACTGGTTCTCAGCTCATTAAGCTATTCTTCCACTCTTACATACCAGTAAAAGTTGATTGTTTAAAAATAGTGAACTTAAAAGGGGGCTAGTGTCCTATTGAGCTTTATACTTATACCAGCCATAAAGTGTAGTGATAAAGTTTTAATAGCTTCTTGGGAAAATCAAAAAGATTGATCTGTGAAGGTCTTTGCCCCAGATGTACAAATTATTTTGTCCGTGAGTAAAACACGGAAGACTCTTAGTACACCTGGCACGTGGTACGTTGGGATCCAGTTTGCCTTCAGATAAACATTATACATTTTTCCGTTTTCAAATTCTTTCCAGTCAAACAAACTGAAAAAACCAAGATGGACTCACCAGAAGAAAGCCAGAAGTCTTTTAGTCCCATATTCTTGAAGGTATGATATATTTTGTAAGCATAATATTCATGGTTAGAAAAAAAAATCACAATGCGAGGAAAATGGATTTATTTATTAGGATTTATGAACCACCTTTATGAAGAGATTCACCCAAGGTGTACAACCTGTATAGCTCATATAAATAATTTACATTGTGTTAACAGCATAACAGCAATAAAATGATCACACGTTAGCATAAAATGCATTTAAAACAAAGAGATAAACTTGGAGATTGTCAAATTAAATTGTAGAAATAGCAATAATATGATACATTGTCAAAAATATGCTCATTAAAAACAGCACAGTAGAACATTCTTATAACAGAAATATAATAAATGTTAGACTCTAAATGATACATTATAATAGCGAGCACGATATAACACGTATAACTTAGATATGATACTCATGCAGTCAGTGCAATACAGTGTCACTTCTTAAGAGACAGACAAGTCAGAAAGATTGGGATAAATCAGTGAGTGACCAGACTGAAGGCAAATTATATATACAGTTGAATAAGCTGGTCTCAGTTGCAGAGTGCGCAGGCAAAACAGCGCAGATGTGGAGTAAATGGATAGTCAGTTGCTGCAGCCATTAAAGGCTTGGGAAAAGAGCTATGGTTTCACTTGCTTTGTGAAGTAAAGGTGGCATAGCTCCCGCGAGAGAGAATTCCAGAATGTGAGAGCTACTTCTGAGAAGGCTTGCTGGTGGGAGTCGTAGCACATGATTTCCTTTGACAAGGGTACAGTTAAGGATGCCCCATGAGAGTACAATAGAGGCTCCAAAGGTGTATAGACAGCTAACTTAGGGCTTCTTGTATCAAGCCACGCTATCGGTTCCCGGGGCAGCCATGCCGACAATGCCCATTGACTTTGAATGGCCTCCGTCGACCTTGACGCTCGGGAACCACTAGTGCGGCTTGATAAAAGAGGGCCTTATTCTGTAAGTACTTCAATCTATTTTGTCTGACGGCCTTGAAGATCAGAAATAGTTTTAAATTTGGCCTTGCAGGGTACTAGTAGCCAGTGCAGATTTTGCAGGAATGGTATGATGTGGTCATGCCGCCATTTACAGCATTCTGAATTAGTTGGACCTAATGCAGACCGATGGTTATTAGAGTAGTCTAGCCATAGTGAGTGAGAGAGAGAAAATGATGGGTGATGGGTCTAGTGGTATCCCAAGATTCAGTGGGCTACTGTTAAGATGGGTTATTTTACTGCTAACCACAATTATTATTATCACGGTCTCGTGGCATATAATAGGAAATATACTAAAATAGCGTGATTTAGTCATAAAATTACCCATCTTAAAAATAGCCTTTATTAATAACTTCCCACCTAAGTGGTTAGCAATAATTGTAAGGATGTAGAGAAAGAGAAGGGACTGATTAGGAGGCCTAGGTTACAAAGAATGATTATAAGGAGTGCAAAGCTACCTAAGATAGTAGGGAAGGCACTACCTAAATGAAACAACAGATAGTGACAAATAAGGAAAAGCTGCTATCGAGAAGGGCCATACCCTACATCAGGAGGTAACAGGTAATAAATCAGCTAGTTGGAAAGACCTGTATAAAGTAATAAGTTTTAAGAGCTGTCTTAAGTCTTTCAGAAGAGTGTTAGAGTCTGCTTACACTGTTCTGATAACCAGCAGGTGTTATCCCTTCCTACCAGCAGATGGAGGTAGAGAAAACTGAATTCATCCGGTGACTTCATGAGTTATAATCTGTGGTGCTCACTGGAACAATCCAGTATTTTTCTCTACCTTCCAGCAGGTGGTAGGTTTTGCTGTGGTGCTTTGTCCTTGGCCTAGCTTCTCGCTCTTCTGACCATGGCCACATAGCATGGTTGCACCTAACGGCCACTCCCAGGTCACAGTCTTGGGACCGTACCTGATTGAACTCGGAGCTTGACTCTGCAGTCCCCAGTTGCACTCTGTAGTGACTCTGGGTGAGACTTTGGCATGGTCCTGAGGTATCTCGCCACCCTTCTTGGGTGTGTCCCCCATGGGCTCCCGCTGCAATTCCCACGTGCTTAAGTGCCCCCCAAATTGCCCCGGGCAGTCTTTTCCCCTGTTTTAGGGAATAAGGTCACCTCACAGCTCTTATCTCAAGGCTGGTCCTGTGACAGTAGGAGATGTCTTATCAATGTGTCTTCTGCTGCCAATGGAGGGGGACGCTGCCACACTAGACCAGACAGCACTGAGCTGTCCCTCAGCAGGAGAGAAGGAGATGACCCACAGCAGGAGAGAAGGAGATGACCCACAAAACTGGGAATCTCCTGCAAAATGTGGAGGACTTGGCATATAAGAACTATGAATCAGTGCCCACGGTGATGATGTGGTGGTGGTGTTGAACAGAATTGATTGTTATCTGTCTGACAGAACAATGCAAATACTATTCCACTGATAACTGTTTCTGCCAGGCATGCAAGCATGATATTATGGTCCACAGTAGTGAAGGCTGCTGAGGAAGCCAGCAGCACTACTGTCAAGGCAGATCCCAGGTCATAGTTCGCAGGGATACAAGAACCATCTCTGTTCCACATTCAAGTCCGAAGCCAGACTGACACGCACACGGCCAGTTTCTTTCTTGTTGCCAGTTGTTCAGTTGAATGCTGATTGTCTCTGTTCTATAAGTCTTCCCAGAAAATGGATGTTAAATTTAGTTTTATTGGCCATTATTACTTAAATATGACTGCAGGGAACATACTTGAGCCTTATTTGAAAGGAGCCTTTCCATATTTTATGACAACGAAAAACGTTTGTCCTTAGCTTGTTTCATGCATCAGCACTGCCACACAGTGGGTAAACTTTAACATAGAATTTCTCAAGCCTGTTTCGTCAAGGTACCCTGAAAGATGGCCAAAATCAGTTCTGGATAAAGTAGTGTGGTTGCTGTATTAGTCTGCTTGAGAAACAGTGAAAATCTCCAACAAAGCAAACCAAAACAGCACTGTAATCCTACAGCTTCTAATTTCAAACTTTCCTGACAGTTCACTTATGATTATGTATCTTCAATATCAAAGCCTCAGAAAATAGTGAACAACTTTGATAGCCTTTGGGCTTGCAGACAGTATATCCTATATAATAAAATGCACCTCCAACATTCTGAAGCTGACTGCATGGCTGAGGCATTCCTGCTCTCTGTATCCATCTCCTGAATTGACATCACGTACTTCCTGGTTCGTCACAAGCAGAAGTGACCAACCACACGAGGTTTCTCGGCTTCAGAATGTTGGAGTTGCATTCTATTAAATAGGACTGGTCAGTTCCTTGAAGCACAGCCAGAGCTCAGCGTCCTGCACAGTAACGCTCAGACACCAGAGAGAGAGAAGGGGGAGACTGACACCAGAGAGGGGATGGAGGTATCTCTGTCACACACACACTCTCTCTCTCACACACTCTCTCTGTCTCACAGTCAATGTCTTTCTCTCACTCTCACACACTCTATGTCTCACACTGTATCACATTCACTCTCTATGTGTCACACAGTCACTCACACACTCTCTTGGTCTCATACACTCAGTCTTACTGAGAGTCTGGGTCTCACACACACTCTCTCTCGCACACACTGTATCTGTGTGAAACACACTCTCTCTCTCTCACACTGTCTCTCACATACGCACTTGCACACACTCTCATTCTCACACACACACTCTCTCTCTCACAGACACACTCGCACCCAGACTCTCTCTCTCTCTCTCTCTCTCACACACACACACACACACACACACACACACACACACACACACACACACACACACAGTCGCACATTCACTCTCTCTCTCACACACAGTCACTCTCACATACACACTGTCAAACATACACACTCTGAGGAAAACCTTGCTAGTGCCCGTTTCATTTGTGTCAGAAATGGGCCTTTTTTTTACTAGTAATAACTACTACTACTTAGCATTTCTATAGCGCTGCCAGGGTTACGCAGCGCTGTACAAGTTTAAACATGGGGAAGGACAGTCCCTGCTCAAGAGAGCTTACAATCTAAAGGTAACAAACTATGTAGTAAGTGTAGGTATCATGAATGGAGAAGGTGGTTAGGCGCCAAAAGCAAGGGAGAAGAGTTAGTAATCAGGCAGCATTGGTAACAATGACCCAAAATGAACTTTCTAACAGACAAGATCATCAAAAATGTTCTACCTTGTGTTGGTGTTATTTATTTATTGAACCGTTAACATTTTTCTCATTGTGGGGCCCTTTTACGAAGGCGCTGGAGGGCTAATGCGCGGGTAGCATGTGCCAAAACGGCACTACCACTGGGCTAGCGCATGCACCCGGTGGTAATTCTGAGTTTGGCGCACGCCGAATCCTGCGGTAAAAAATCATTTTATATTTTTTACCGTTCCTGGCGGTGATCAGCAGTTTCCGCGCTGCATGGTTACTGCATGGGTAGCGCGTGAGCCCTTACCGCTAAGTCAGTGGTTGGTGGTAAAGGCTCAGGCTTTAAATAGGTGCACGCTATTTTTAATTTCAGCACACACGCCCATTTCCAGCCCTTTTTCCCAACCACGGTAAAAAATGGCCCAGCGTACGCCCAAAACATGCGCCCACACTATCCCAGGCCACTTTTTACCGTGGCTTAGTAAAATGACCCCCTGTAAGAGGAATGGATTGGTAGACCTGAGTCAAATTACCACTGTCCAGTCAGGAGTAACTTTTATATGCAAACTCATTTCAGAAATCTCCATCAGAACAGCTGTTATTTGCTTATGAAATTCTAGAGAAGGCAATTAATGAAATGGCAAAGGGTCGTGGAGTGACTAAATTACAAGATGAAACATCAGTAACTGACAATTACCCTACAAAGGTAAGAGCTGTTCCATTATTCTGAGCATTAGGTGGCAGGTAATTAAGGATTTTTTAAAGAAAAGAACCTGGATCTGTCACCATGAATCTTCATTTGTTGTCAGACCTGTGAGCTCTTGTACCAAGTAGAGCGCTACCGAGCCCGGTACTCGGACCAGGTTCTGCTTGGCAGCCAGACAACCCCGGGTTTCACCTGCGCTGACTGCTGTTCCCCAGAGGTAGAGCCCCTAGGTGTTTTTCAAAACCAGCACTTATCTTTTTAACGTCAGCAAGCTCTCGGCTCCCGAGCTACCAGACTCGATTGAGATCAAGGTCTACAAAATCCTGAGTGGTGTAGAACGGGTAAAAGTCAATCAATTTTTTTTTTTTACTGTTTCAAAAAGTGCAAAGACTAGGGGGCACTCGATGAAGTTATGTGGAATCACTTTTAAAACAAATAGGAGGAAATATGTTTTCACTCAATAAGTAGTTAAGCTCTGGAACTCTTTGCTGGAGGATGCAGTAACAGTGGTTAGCGTATCTGGGTTTAAAAAAGGTTTGGACAACTTCCTAGAGGAAAAGTCCATAGTCTGCTATTGAGATAGACATAGGGAAGACACTGCTTGCCCTTGAAATTGGTGGCATGGAATATTGCTACTAATTGGGTTTCGGTTAGGTAATTGTGACCTGGATTGGCCACTGTTGGGAAGCAGGATATTGGGCATAGACCCTTGGTCTGACTCGGTACAGCTATTCTAATGTTCATGATCTGCTGTTAATAATAGTTATGTTAAAAATTTAAAGACAAAGCATTATCAGTTGTCCATAGTAGTAAAGGAACATATAAAATAAAAAAAAATGTTAAAAAGTTAATTATTGCTTAATTATTTACCTTATTGTGTTTTTTTTTTGTTTTTTTTTTGCTAGGTGGACTCAGAGGGATTGAATCAAACAACCAATATTTCAGAATCTGGGACATCATCTAAATCAATAAGAATGAACAATTTTGTGATGGATTTACACCTTGAGCTCATTCTGGCACAACATCGTGTATCTGTGAAAATTCTTAACCTACTGCAAGGTAAGGTTTAAGAAAGTAAAATAAATCTTATGAAAAATTAACAAGAGCCCTATGTGAACCTTCAGGCTATCTAGTGTAATTGTACGTACATTCTAAATCTCCATTTGTTTGCTGCTTTTTGTTTCCTCTTTCCATTCGTCTATTTTTCACTAGAATGAGGAGTGTGGTAGCCGTGTTAGTCCACTCTTAAGGTTATCAATAGAAATCAAACAAAATAAAACATGGAAAAGAAAATAAGATGATACCTTTTTTATTGGACATAACTTAATACATTTCTTGATTAGCTTTCGAAGGTTGCCCTTCTTCCTCAGATCGGAAATAAGCAAATGTGCTAGCTGACAGTGTATATAAGTGAAAACATTCAAGCATTACTATGACAGTAAAATAGATACTATTGGAGATTCTACATGGAATGTTGCTACTATTGGAGATTCTACATGGAATGTTGCTATTCCACTAGCAACATTCCATGTAGAAGGCTGCGCAGGCTTCTGCTTCTTTGAGTCTGACGTCCTGCATGTATGTGCAGGACGTCAGACTCACAGAAGCAGAAGCCTGCGCGGCCACATTGGTGATCTACAAGGGCCGACTTCTACATGGAATGTTGCTAGTGGAATAGCAACATTCCATGTAGAATCTATAGAAATCAAACAAAATAAAACATGGAAAAGAAAATAAGATGATACCTTTTTTATTGGACATAACTTAATACATTTTCCGGTCTGAGGAAGAAGGGCAACCTTTGAAAGCTAATCAAGAAATGTATTAAGTTATGTCCAATAAAAAAGGTATCATCTTATTTTCTTTTCCATGTTTTATTTTGTTTGATTTCTATTGATAATCACTAGAATGAGAAAGAGTTTGATTTAATTTAATGATACCATAAAATCTGGATTCTGGTAAGAGGCCTAGGATATATTAGAGGTTTTGGAAACTCAAGTGAAAGAGAGAATCTAGGAATCTTTTTGCAGAGTGGTGGTAAGCCCAACACGGACTTACCGTTTGCTATTTTGCAACTACCGCTGGCCCAGCATGGCTGCTGGCCGTTGTCCCGCCCTCACTCTTTCGGGACTACTGCCGGCCCAACTTGGCTGCTGGCGGTAGTCATAACTACATAAGTAATGCCACACTGGGAAAAGACCAAGGGTCCATCGAGCCCAGCATCCTGTCCACGACAGCGGCCAACCCAGGCCAAGGGCACCTGGCGAGCTTCCCAAACGTACAAACATTCTATACATGTTATTCCTGGAATTGTGGATTTTTCCCAAGTCCATTTAGTAGTGGTTTATGGACTTGTCCTTTAGGAAACCATCTAACCCTTTTTAAACTCTGCAAAGCTAACCGCCTTCACCATGTTCTCCGGCAACGAAATCCAGAGTTTAATTACGCGTTGGGTGAAGAAAAATTTCTCCGATTTGTTTTAAATTTACTACACTGTAGTTTCATCGCATGCCCCCTAGTCCTAGTATTTTTGGAAAGTGTGAACAGACACTTCACATCCACCTGTTCCACTCCACTCATTATTTTATATACCTCTATCATGTCTCCCCTCAGCCATCTCTTCTCCAAGCTGAAAAGCCCTAGCCTCCTTAGTCTTTCTTCATAGGGAAGTCGTCCCATCCCCGCTATCATTTTAGTCGCCCTTCGCTGCACCTTTTCCAATTCTACTATATCTTTCTTGAGATGCGGTGACCAGAACTGAACACAATACTCAAGGTGCGGTCGCACCATGGAGCGATACAATGCCATTATAACATCCTCACACCTGTTTTCCATACTTTTCCTAATAATACCCAACATTCTATTCGCTTTCTTAGCCACAGCAGCACACTGAGCAGAAGGTTTCAGTGTATTATCGACGACGACACCCAGATCCCTTTCTTGGTCCGTAAGTCCTAACGTGAAACCTTGCATGACGTAGCTATAATTCGGGTTCTTTTTTCCCACATGCATCACCTTGCACTTGCTCACATTAAACATAATCTGCCATTTAGCCGCCCAGTCTCCCAGTCTCCCAGTCTCGTAAGGTCCTTCTGTAATTTTTCACAATCCTGTCGTGAGTTAATGACTTTGAATAACTTTGTGTCATCAGCAAATTTAATTACCTCGCTAGTTACTCCCATCTCTAAATCATTTATAAATATATTAAAAAGCAGCGGTCCTAGCACGGACCCCTGAGGAACTGCACTAACTACCCTTCTCCATTGTGAATACTGCCCATTTAACCCCCGAGTGCACGCCATTTCTGGGGAAAAAGAAAATCCCCAGAAATGACTTAAGTTGTGGTAACCCGGAGGTAATCGGGCATCGCTGCATGCTACCTGGTTACCGTTGGGTTAGTGCGGGAGCCCTTATTGCCACCTCAGTGGATGGTGGTAAGGGCTCCTTTTCGCATGGCCATGCTGTAAGAGTTCTTTTACTGTGCTGTGTGCTGGGGACTTTTTTACCCGCTGCGGTAAAAAGGGCCCTGGCATGTGGGAAGACAGCCCCCACTGCCAGTGTAGGACCCTTTTTTCCCCGCAGCTTGGTAAAAGGGCCCCCTAGTGTTGGATACTAAAAAAATGAATGAAAGAACACTTTGACTATTACTAGTTTAATTGCTAGTCTAATACACCTATCCAGAATATAACTTAATTTTAGCTATTTTCAAAGAAATTCCCCACTGGCAAAAAGATCATAAGCTAGCCACAGAGAAGGCAGCATTGAAAATGGCCCTGGCTGTCTGTTGACAAAATTACATACATTGCTCACTGTACACATACTGGTCGATATTCCGCTGGCTTGTGTAAGGATTGTTTTTACTTTCTTCAAGATTTTTTCAGTTTGAGTACCAGAGGTTCACAATACGAGATTAGACTCTCTTAGTTGATGTGCCATATTAGTTGCGCTGATGTGTAATTAGTGTGGACTGAATGAAATTGGTGAACAGATTCATGATCATATGTAACCAGACAAGTTTTTAAGATCATTCTGTCTATTGTGTAAAGTTTCAACTTGTCTAGAATCATAGGGCTGTCTATATAAATGTGCTTATTATTAGGATTTATTTACTGCCTGTTTGAAGGAATTCATCAAGGTGGTCCTACAACAAGAATAATTCAAATGTAAGCATTAGAACAATTAACAGCAGTAAAAATATTCAACAATACAAAGTATGGCATACTATTGGGCCATTTTCGAAAGAGAAGGGCGCCTATCGTTCGCACCAACTCGGAGATGGGCGGCCTTCTCACAGGGTCGCCCAAATCGGCTTAATCAAAGCCGATTTTGCATCTTCAACTGCTTTCCGTCGTGGGGATGACCAAAGTGTCACGGGGACGTGTCGGAAGCATGGCGAAGGCGGGACTGGGGCTGCTTAACACATGGGCGTCCTCGCCAATAATGGAAAAAAAGAAGGTGTCCCTGACGAGCACTTGGCCGACTTTACTTGGTCCATTGTTTCTTGTGACCAAGCCTCAAAAAGGTGCCCAACTGACCAGATGAACCACCGGAGGGAATTGGAGATGACCTCCCCTTACTCCTCCAGTGGTCACTAACCCTTCCCACTCTCAAAAAAAAAACTTTAAAAATAATTTTTTGCCAGCCTCTATGCCAGCCTCAAATGTCATACCCAGCTCCCCGACAGCAGTATGTAGGTCCCTGGAGCAGTTTTAGTGGGTGCAGTGCACTTCAGGTCAGGCGGACCCAGGCCCATCCCCCCCTACCTGTTACACTTGTGGTGGTAAATGTGAGCCCTTCAAAACCCACCACAAACCTACTGTACCCACATCTAGGTTCCCCCCTTCACCCCTTAGGGCTATGTTAGTGTTGTACAGTTGTAGGGAGTGGGGTTTTGGGGGGATTTTGGAGGCCTCAGCACCCAAGGTAAGGGAGCTATGCACCTGGGAGCAATTTGTGAAGTCGACTGCAGTGCCCCTTAGGGTGCCCGGTTGGTGTCCTGGCATGTGAGGGGGACCAGTGCACTACAAATGCTGGCTCCTCCCACGACCAAATGGCTTGGGTTTGGTTGTTTCTGAGATGGACATCCTCGGTTTCCATTATCGCTGAACACCGGGGACCACCATCTCTAAGGACGACCATCTCTAAGGTCGACCTACATGTTGAGATTTGGGCGTCCACGACCGTATTATCGAAACGAAAGATGGACACCCATCTTGTTTCGATAATACGGGTTTCCCCGCCCTTTTCGCGAGGATGTCCTGCGAGGATGCCCTCAGGAAAACTTGGGCGCCCCATTCGATTACGCCCTTCCTTGCTACATTACAGTGTCAATACAATATGCAATAAAACATTTTAATAGACAGCACAGGGTGTAAGCAGAGGTGGAACATATAGGCCCTGTTACTAAGGTGTGCTAGCGTTTTTATGTATGGGTATATTTAGCGTTTAGCACACGCTAAAAACGCCAGCGTGTCCTTAGCGGAGTGCCTCAGGGATCGGTGCTGGGGCCGATTCTGTCAATATATTTGTGAGTGACATTGCCGAAGGGTTAGAAAGGTAAAGTTTGCCTATTTGCGGATGATACTAAGATTTGCAACAGAGTGGACGCCCGGAGGGAGTGGAAAAGCATGAAAAGGGATCTGAGGAAGCTAGAAGAATGGTCTGAGGTTTGGCAATTAAAATTCATGCGAAGAAATGCAAAGTGATGCGTTAGGGAGTAGAAACCCACGAGAGACGTATGTTTAGGCGGGGAGAGTCTGATAGGTAATGAGGGGGAGAGGGATCTTGGGGTGATAGTATCCGAGGATCTGAAGGCGACGAAACAATGTGACAAGGCGGTGGCCGTAGCGAGAAGGTTGCTAGGCTGTATAGAGAGAGGTGTGATCAGCAGAAGAAAGGAAGTGTTGATGCCCCTGTACAAGTCGTTGGTGAGGCCCCACCTGGAGTATTGTGTTCAGTTTTGGAGGCCGTACCTTGCGAAGGATGTTAAAAAAATGGAAGCGGTGCAAAGAAAAGCTATGAGAATGGTATGGGGATTGCGTTCCAAGACGTATGACCAAAGACTTGCTGACCTGAACATGTATAACCCTGGAGGAAAGGAGGAACAGGGGTGATATGATACAGACGTTCAAATACTTGAAAGGTATTAATCCGCAAAAAAATCTTTTCCGGAGATGGGAAGGCGGTAGAACGAGAGGACATGAAATGAGATTGAAGGGGGGGCAGACTCAAAAAAGATGTCAGGAAGTATTTTTTTCACGGAGAGGGTGGTGGATGCTTGGAATGCCCTCCCGCGGGAGGTTGTGGAGATGAAAACGGTAACGGAATTCAAACATGCGTGGGATATGCATAAAGGAATCCTGTGCAGCAGGAAGGGATCCTCAGAAGCTTAGCTGAAATTGGGTGGCGGAGCAGGTGGGGGGAAGAGGGGTTGGTGGTTGGGAGGCTAGGATAGGGGAGGGCAGACTTATACGGTCTGTACCAGAGCCGGTGATGGGAGACGGGACTGGTGGTTGGGAGGCGGGAAATACTGCTGGGCAGACTTATATGGTCTGTGCCCTGAAAAAGACAGGTACAAATTCAAGATATGAGTTTATCTTGGGCAGACTAGATGGACCTTGCAGGTCTTTTCTGCCGTCATCTACTATGTTACTATGTTACTATGTAAACATGACCCATAGATAGATAAGATAGAATAGCAGGAATAAGAAAATAAGTTATTATTTAAAGAAAGTAGCATATGAGGTCAGAAAGGTGTTTGAATATATCTTAGCTAGGTAGGAATGGATAAACTTGCCCTGTTATAGTATGTGCAGCTAGTGTCATTCCTTTTGTGTGTGTGTGTGTGTGTGTGGTGTGTGTGTGGTGTGTTGTGTGTGTGTGTGTGTGTGAGAGAGAGAGAGAGAGAGAGAGAGAGAGATTAGCAAGTTATTTACTTCTTCCATTAAAGGCCTGGTTGAACAGCCAAGCTTTCACCTGCTTCCTGAAGCAGAGATAGTCATATGCAGTATCGTTCCTAGTTAGTTGCACCCATCCTGGTGCGTGACCTCCCTGAGGCGCGCCACCCCCCCCTCAAAGTGCATCATCTAACCTTTCCTCCTAGCAAGGGGGTGCACGGAGCAGGTACACGGCTGTCGGCTCTGCCGGTCCCCTGCCGTGGAACAGGAAGTACATCAGAGTGGGCATGGCCGACTCTGCGCACTCCCTTGCTGCCTGCACCCGGGGCAACCCGCCCCCACTGCCCTGCTCTTGATACGCCATTGGTCATATGTTAAGCGAAGTGTTTCTGGGAGTTCATTCCAGATTGTGGGGGGCTATTCTGGAGAAGGCTCGCTTGCATGTGTCACATCATGTGATGTCCTTTGGAGAGGGTGTGGCTAGGGATACTCCTTGGGAAAAACCAAAGGGGTCCTTTTACTAAGCAGCGTAAGTGTCTACATGCACCTAACGCGTGCCAAAATGGAGTTACCGTCCGACTACCACGTGGCTCTTGCGGTAATTCATTTTGGCGTGCGTCCGATACGCGTTTCTGAAAAATATTTTTTATTTTCGGGCTCGACGGATTCTTTACCACTAGTCAATGGCTGGCGGTAAGGTCTCAGACCCAAATGGATGCACGGCAATTTGATTTTGCCACACATCCATTTTCAGCAAAAAAAAAGAGGTGCGCTAAAAAATGGATTGGCATGCACCCAATCCGTGTGTACACTGCCACAAGCCATTTTCAGTGCGCCGTTGTAAAAGGATCCCTTAGTGACTTTGCATAATGTCATTAATTTAACATATATATGATACTTAAGTGCTATTTTTAAACTGTGATATTGATGTTGGGGAATCCTACCCTATGAATGATATCCCTATGCACATACGAACTTAAAATTTAAAGCGATTCTTAAAGCTTCACTTTTCACCAAAAGCATTTGCCTCTGCTCCTCAATAACCTCCCCTTTCTTTCTTCGCCATCCCATCGCAACGAGTTTACCCCTGCACGGTCCTGTTATTGTGTCTTTCACTTCTCCTTCGCTACCTTATCTTCCTCCCTAGATTAATATTAATTAAATTCCACTCCTCTATTGGATTTTATTAAATTTCCCCTGTAACCCAATTTTGTCTATATCCTTTCATCTAACCCTAATAATTTTGATTTGGAAACCGCTTAGGTATTTTATTATTTTTTTGTGGTATATTAAATAAAGCTGAACTGTGAACTTCACCTTATTTATATTGATTGGCTCATTGGATCTAGTATTGATCTTTGTATTCAAAAAAAATATTGCTTTATCTTGCAGGTGAAGGAAAAAGTATGAAGTATAAAATGACACATCCTAGCGAATCTACAAGAGCATCAGCTTTTTAACAGGTAACGCTTATATATGAAAATAAATGATCTTTTGCCTTCTTTCACCTTGTTTTTATTCTTTAATCTTTTCATGTGACAGACCAAGTAATGCAAACTCCTTCTTGGCACAGAGACTAGAAATTGCTTGTTTTGGGAGGTTTTCAGGTCCATAGCTGCCATTCCTTTTCTCTTTCCCCCCCTCCCATAGGCCCAAGAACTAGACATCCTGGAGTCTAAGGGCATCATTTTTTTCTAATGAATTGCCTTCTTCATTGGCAGGGCTGAATGCTCCTAAAGAGCCACGGGCCAGGCCCCTAGAAAACATTTCACTTGTGCATAATACCACATTACTTTCTATTATTTTGATTTACAGAACCAGAGCTAATGAATAAAATCAACCAGAACGATCTATCTAAAGCAATCTTCCTGCTGCGAAGGCTGCGTTGACATTTAATCGTGCTTTGATCAATCCTCCTCCAGATCAGCTTATTAAGGTGACCTGAATTCTTGTTTTGCTTGGTCTTTATAATCCCAGAATTGTTTCCTTAGATTTGCATTTTAAATTTGCCCTGTATTTATCTACAGAAATATTTATTGTGTTACACTCATCCACAAATCCTTGTAAAATCATACATTCATTTTTATGATTCAACAATTTTTATTGATGACACATTCAATATAAACCATACAACAATACAGAGCGCACCATGTTCAAGATCTGCACGATTGTTCATAAAATTATTTACGAGACGCCCCGTCTACATGCTAGACCTCGTAGACCTCCCTCCCAGAAATGCTAAAAAATCTGCCCGCACATTTCTTATCTACACTTCCCCAGCTGCAAAGGAGTAAAATACAAACTAACACATGCGTCCAGCTTTTCCTACACGAGCACGCGGCTGTGGAATGACCTACCAACTACATAGTAACATACATAGTAGATGACGGCAGAAAAAGACCTGCACGGTCCATCCAGTCTGCCCAACAAGATAACTCATATGTGCTACCTTTTGTGTATACCCTACTTTGATTTGTACCTGTGCTCTTCAGGGCAAAGACCGTATAAGTCTGCCCAGCACTATCCCCGCCTCCCAACCACCAGTCCCGCCTCCCACCACCGGCTCTGGCACAGACCGTATAAGTCTGCCCAGCACTATCCCCCGCCTCCCAACCACCAGCCCCGCCTTCCAACCACTGGCTCTGGCACAGACCGTATAAGTCTGGCCCAGCACTATCCTCACCTCCAAACCACCAGCCCTGTCTCCCAACCACCGCTCTGGCACAGACTGTATAAGTCTGCCCAGCACTATCCCCGCCTCCCAACCACCAGTCCCGCCTCCACCACCACCGGCTCTGGCACAGACCGTATAAGTCTGCTGCCAGCACTATCCCCGCCTCCCAACCACCAGCCCCGCCTTCCAACCACTGGCTCTGGCACAGACCGTATAAGTCTGCCCAGCACTATCCTCACCTCCAAACCACCAGCCCTGCCTCCCAACCACTGGCTCTGGCACAGACCGTACAAGTCTGTCCAACTAGTTTGAAAACAATCAACGAAATAACCAACTTTAGCAAATCTCTGAAAACATACCTCTTCAACAAAGCCTACCTCGAAAGTCCATAACTTAACTATAACACTTCACCACTCCACCCTGCCCTGAAGCCTTCTTTCTTTAACTATTTGATTAGTTCTTTTTGTTATCCTGAGATTTTGTAACACCAAGTTGTAACTCTTACCCTGGAATGGCAATGCATAACAGGTCTGTGTAAGCCACATTGAGACTGCAAATAGGTGGGAAAATGTGGGATACAAGTGCAATAATAAATAAAACAAATAGTATAGCATTTGAATACATACATCAATTTGAACAGCTTCAACTGTTATTACCATCTGATGACCATCATCAAGATTTATACCACAAACAATCCCACCCCTCCCAAACCCTCCCACTTCCCTCGTCAGCTCTTCCCCCCCCCCAAAAAAAAAAAAGAAAGGGAAAGGAGGAGGGGATCCAACCAGACAGGACCCGCGCGACTTCGTCTCCCACCCGGTATGCTCTACCATATCTGACTATAATGGAGCATCTCAACCCTCACAAATCAGCCATCAATCTATAAAGAGTTCAAGAGAAGACTCCTGGCCCTATTCGGAAGGGACCAACGTACACACCCCATACTGCATGAAAAACTTTAATCTTTTAGGGGTTTGTCTTGCAACTGGCGTTCTAAAGCATCAAGCCATGCAATCGATTTCTCCATGTCCAAAAAGATGGAGCTTCCTCCCCAACCCAGACCCCAAGGATCACTTTCTTGCCCAGAACCCCATCCTTTCTAAGAAACGAGTATTATACGACTACTACTACTATTTAGCATTTCTATAGCGCTACAAGGCACGCAGCGCTGCACAAACATAGAAAAAGACAGTCCCTGCTTCAAGAGCTTACAGTCTAATAGACAAAAAATAAATAAAGTAATCAAATCATAATGTGAACGGGAAGGAAGAGAGGAGGGTAGGTGAGGCGAGTGGTTACAGTGGTTACGAGTCAAAAGCAATGTTAAAGAGGTGGGCTTTCAGTCTAGATTAAAGGGTGGCCAAGGATGGGGCAAGACATATCCAGCTCATTTCGAAAGTGATCGCCGGCCATCTTCCGACATAAATCGGGAGATGGCTGGTGATCTCGGAAAAGCGGCAAAATCGGTATAATCGAAAGCTGCTTTTTTGACAGCATCACCGCTTTCCTGTTGCCTCGCCAGCGAAAGTTCAAAGGGGCGCGTCACTGGTGAAGCGAAGGCTGGACATGGGCGGGGCGTGGGCGTGGCTACCAGATGGCCGGTTTTCGCGGATAATGGAAAAAAAAAGCGGCATTAAGCAGTATTCGCCGGCTTTACTCTGTCCTTTTATTTTCACGACCAAGCCTCAAAAAGGTGCCCCAATGGACCAGATGACCACTGGAAGGAATGGGGGATGACCTCCCATAGTCCCCCGTGGTCACCAACCCCCTCCCACACGAAAAAAATAAAAATAAAGCACTTTTTTGTGCCAGCCTGTATGGCCAGCCTCAAATGTCATACTCTGGTCCCTGATAGCAGTATGCAAGTCCCTGGAGCAGTTTTTAATGGGTGCAGTGCACTTCAGGCAGGCAGACTCAGGTCCATCCCCCCCTACCTGTTACACTTGTGGTGCTAAGTGTTGAGCCCTCCAAACCCCCCCAACACCCACTGTACCCACATGTAAGTGCCCTCCTTCACCCATAAGGGCTATGGTAATGGAGTAGAGGTGTGGGGAGTGGGTTTGGGGGGATTGGGGGGCTCAGCACCCAGGTAAGGGAGCTATGCACCTGGGAGCTTTTTTTGTATTCTTTAAACTTTTAGAAGTGCCCCCTAGGGTGCCCTGGTATGTGAGGGGGACCAGTGCACTACAAATGCTGGCTCCTCCCACGACCAAATTGCCCTTGGATTTCGCCTGGTTTGAGATCGCCGGCATTTTTTTCCATTATCGCTGAAAAACAAAACTGGCCATCTCAAACCCGGCGAACTCTGGCATTTGGCCGGGCTAAACCCTATTATCGAAAAAAAAGATGGCCGGCCATCTTTTTCGATAATACGGTTCCGGTCAGCTGTTGCACCACCGCCAAAATAGATCGCCCGGCGATGTTCGATTATGCCCCTCTATGTGACCTATTGCGAATGCGAAAGATTTCATAATTATCCAATAATACAGCTGCAGGAGAAAGCGGTATATCGCAGCCCAACAGCCTCTCCAGATAGTTTAAAACAGGCTCTCCAAAAAACCTTCACCTTCTGGCATTCCCAAAAAGGAATGAAAAAATGAGCTAGTCCCATGCTTACACTTCTGACATACCGGGGTCTCTACTGCCCCTATCTTAAACATTCGATCTTGGGTGAAATGTGCCCTATGTAGAGTTCGAAATTGGCACTCCCTTAACTCAATGCTCACCGAGATCTCAGGGATCCGCCTGATAAGTTTTAGAGGCTCTATAACAGTACCTAATCTCCCTAAATCCCGACCCCCACCTTGCAGTAAGATCATCATATATCCTAGATTGGGAGCTCAGCTGCCATCATTTTAAGATCAGTGATTAAGCTGGACCCTGGATTCCTGTTATGTATATTCAAACAAATTATTTACTGCAATTTATAGGGCTCCTAGTGCGTGCTTACTGCAGCTTAAAAGGGCTTAATTCAGGTAGTGGGAACTCCAGCTCAACTGTTACTGGACATGCCTGGCTCCTTTAGGGGGAACTTGGCGGAGGGCACCTTGCTATTTCGCAAATTATGCTTATTAGCGAGAAAGTGTATACTGTGTTACTGGACATCGGACGCTGCTCCGGAATATTGGCATTGGTGTAATTTGGTGCACCAGTTGATGATGTGGGAGGCGAGAGAGTCTAGGAGTTCCCAAAAACGTAAAAAATCTTTCTTGAAGGTGTGGGGGGGCCTACATAGATACCTTATCTACTAGAGGCAAGAGCCTAGTACTTAACGTGCTGTGAGGCATATGGTCGAGTGCTGTGTCTACATATACTTTGGAGAGCCAGGAGTTACTCTTGGGGAGGGGGGGGGGGATTGTTGAGGGGAGTGGATTAAAGGAGGCTGTTAGGAGGCGGGATGGTTTAGGGGGGATAGGGGGGAGTGGGCAGGGGATAGTAATAGGATAAGGGAGCATAGGGAGAGGGGGAGGGAGGGGGGTTGGATCTTTTGGTAGATGAAGGATAGTAACAACAAAAGTTGGGAATGGGTGTCCAATTGTACTTAGCATTGATGTTGTATTTTGGATGTGGTTATTGAGTTAAATGAGTATGTAATTATTGTGCATTCTCAATAAAAATGTTTAAAACTAAAAGGGCTTAATTCGGGATAATGCCCGCCGATACATCCCACGGTAATTGTGCAATCTGCACACACAAACTGTGAACTGAAAAATAATTTATGCAGAAGGAGCATATCTGGGAGTGGAGAGTGAGCGTTCTGCACTAATCAGTTAGCATATCTGCATTACCATGCGCAAACTGTTTAGCACAGGATTGGTGCATTAGTCTTTACCCCCTACAAAACAGATGTCAGTAAGTGCTCCTGTGCTAATTTTTGTTATTGGCTGTGTGCTAGTGGCAACATTGCATGGCCATCTGGAAAATGGAAAATCGGCTAATTTCTGGCTGCTGTAAAAATGGGCTTTAGCATGCAGGAAAGACAGAGTAAGGGTGTGCTACGGCTACGCTGTAGCCACAGCTTAGTAAAAGGAGCCCATACCATAGAGGCCAACCGAATTTCGGTTTCGGTGATGGTGCCGAAACTGGCCAAAAATCCTTTTTCTGTCTGGTTTCGGCCAAAGGCTACGGCAGTGGTTTCAGTTTCTGCTGAAACTGGCTGTGTGTTTTCAGTGAAAGCTGAAAATTTGTGCTTTGTCCTGTTTGTCTCTTTTCCTCCCCCTCCCCTCCAAAAGTTGCCTTTCCACCATGTCCACCTATAGGTGCCCCTCCCCCTCAGGCCTATCTACAATCTCTGGCAATCTAGGGGTGTAGTTAGAGCAGGAGTGATCCCCCAGTCACTCCTGCCATGCTGGTTTTGCTCTCAAAGTGGCTGCCATGACCTCTAGGGCAACCTCGTGAGACTGCTGCAAGAGGTCGGTGGGGGGGGGGGGGGGAAGGCACCTCTTTGTTTTTTTTTGTGTGTGTAATGCGATTGTTAGTATACAGTTATGATCTATCATAGTATTTATATGCTAAATAGGATGATCCAATAAATGCTTTTGATACAAAAGTTTAGCAGGAATTTAAATCCATAAATTTGGAATGATGGGTTTCCTTAGCAATTTGTCTCTCTGTGAAGATATGACATCATCCTGTCTTTCCAAATGCGGTGCAAAGTCAGCTGTTGTAAAGCACTGTGGCTTTTAGTTTCAGGTTGTCATTAGCTGATAGCCATGTGTGCAGAGGCTATTTTGCTCGGAGGTAAAATATGGTCTTTCATTATTGTAATTATCATAAATAGTCTGGCTTGGATACTGTTGGATGATTCTAAAGAAGTTCCAGGCTCTGGGTATGTATGCAGATGCAGTGTTTTTAATCAAACTTGTGGTGTGCAGAATCCAGATTCTATGAGAAAGGAACCTGATTATTTTCAAGCACAAGTATGGTCAAAGCTATAGTGTTAGCAGGAAAATTATATTACAATGAAGGAAGTTTATTTATTAGAAAATAAATATATTTCTCTTGATTTGTAATTGTTCAGAGCATGTAGTCCTTGCATTCAGTAAAATACAATACAAATTGTATTTATAGACTGCACCATACCTTGAAGGTTCATGGTGGTTTTAACAAGATCAGACTAGGTTGGGCATGATACAAGATTGAAGGGGGGCAGACCCAAGAAAAATGTCAGGAAGTATTTTTCACGGAGAGAGTGGTGGATGCTTGGAATGCTCTCACCGCGGGAGGTGGTGGAGAGGAAAACGGTAACGGAATTCAAACATGCGTGGTATAAACATAAAGGAATCCTGTTCCGAGGGAATGGATCCTCAGAAGCTTAGCTGAGATTAGGTGGCAGAGCTGGTGGTTGGGAGGCGGGCTGGTGATTGGGAGGCGGGGCTAGTGCTGGGCAGACTTCTACGGTCTATGCCCTGAAAATGGCAGATACAAAAACAAGGTAAGGTATACACAAAAAGTAGCACATATGAGTTTATTTTGTTGAGCAGACTGGATGGACCATACAGGTCTTTTTCCTGCCGTCATCTACTATGTTACTATCCACCTTATAATTGAAAGAGAAAAACGCCTAGATTTCGACCCAAATCGGGAGATAGACGTTTATCTCACAAAAAACGAATAAATCGTATAAGGGAAAGGCGATTTTGGACGTTTTCAACTGCACCTCCATCGCGGAAGCGTACAAAGTTGACGGGGGCGTGTCGAGGCGTGGCAAAGGTGGAACTGGGGCGTGGTTATCGGCCGAGGAGAGATGGGCGCCTTTCGCCAATAATGGAAAAAAGTATGCGTTTGTAGCTAGAATTTAGGGCACTTTTCCTGGACCCTGTTTTTTCACGAATAAGGCCCCAAAAAGTGCCCTAAATGACCAGATTACCCCAGAGGGAATCGGGATTGACCTCTCCCTGACTCCCCAGTGGTCACAAACCCCCTCCCACCACAAAAAATGATGTTTCACACTTTTTAATTTTCACCATCAAATGTCATAACCCACCTCCCTGGCAGCAGTATGCAGGTCCCTGGAGCAGTTGTTAGTGGGTGCAGTGGACTTCAGGCAGGTGGACCCAGGCCGCATCCCCCCCCCACCTGTTACAATTGTTGCTGCTTAATGCTTATTAGGTCGTCCAACCCCCAAACCCACTGTACCCACATGTAGGTTGCCCCTCTTCACCCCTTAGGGCTATAATAATGGTGTAGACTTGTGGGCAGTGGGTTTTGAGGGGATTTGGGGGGGCTCAACACCCAAGGGAAGGGTGGCTATGCACCTGGGAGCTCTTTTACCTTTTTTTGTTTTTGTAAAAGTGCCCCCTAGGGTGCCCGGTTGGTGTCCTGCATGTGAGGGGGGACCAGTGCACTACGAATCCTGGCCCCTCCACGAACAAATGCCTTGGATTTATTCGTTTTTGAGCTAGGCGCTTTCATTTTCCATTATCGCTGAAAAGCAAAAAACGCCCAGCTCCCAAATTGTCGAATAAAACATGGACGTCTATTTTTTCGAAAATACATAGTAACATAGTAGATGACGGCAGAAAAAAGACCTGCATGGTCCATCCAGTCTGCCCAGGCAAACTCATAGTGTATACCTTACCTTGAATTTGTACCTGTCCTTTTCAGGGCACAGACCATATAAGTCTGCCCAGCAGTATTTCCCGCTCCCAACCACCAGTCCCGCCTCCCATCACCGCTCTGGTACAGACCGTATAAGTCTGCCCTCCCCTATCCTCGCCTCCCAACCACCACCCCCTCTTCCCCCCACCTGCTCCGCCACCCAATTTTCAGCTAAGCTTCTGAGGATCCATAACGGTTCGGTCCGCCCCTTCACGGACCCGTTCTCGGAGATAAACGCCCATGGAGATAGACGTTTCCGTTCAATTATGCCCCTCCACGTTACCCAAAGAAATAATAGTGAGATTAGCAGGTCTATTGTGCACTGTTGCCTGTACTTAATTCCTTGTATATTACGGACTTTGCCAAAAGGAGTTTCTCATCATGCTTTGTTATAGGAAGCATTTATGCTAATACAGAAAGCAGAAGCTGAAGAAGCTGCACTATTATCATCTGTCAAACGAACAGACTCTCTACACGAAAGAAAGCAGTGTCCCGCCTTCGCCTATATTAATTTCCAGAACAACTTCTTCTATGACATTTAAACCAGCTCTGTTTTCTCAGATTCGAAGGTAACGTTTGTCTTTGGTCTTTATTCATTTTTCTACAATATGTCTTTCAGGAAAAGTGGTACAGCAAGAGTAGTCGTCATGCCCATCAGTTCTCAATTGTAACACATTAAAAAAAATTTCTTTACCATTTGAGCTGGTGGTTGGGAGGCGGGGCTAGTGCTGGGCAGACTTATACAGTCTGTGCTAGAGCCGGTGGTGGGAGGCAGGGATAGTGCTGGGCAGACTTATACGGTCTGTGCCAGAGCTGGTGGTGGGAGGCGGGGTTGGTGGTTGGGAGGCGGGGATAGGGCTGGACAGACTTATACAGTCTGTGCTAGAGCTGGTGGTGGGAGGCGGGGATAGTGCTGGGCAGACTTATAGGGTCTGTGCCCTGAAGAGGACAGTACAAATAAAAAAGTAGCACATATGAATTTATCTTCTTGGGCAGACTGGATGGACCGTGCAGGTCTTTGTTCTGCCGTCATCTACTATGTTACTATGTTATTTTTCAGCAAAAGGCCAACCACATTATAGATTATGACGTTGGCTTTCAAAGGCTAGGGTGAAAACGGCATCCTGTCTAGCGGTAAAACTGTGTGCATATATTGACAATGCACACCCCCCAGATTGTATATATAGTGCCGAAAGTTTGATGCAAATCCAAGATGTTGCCGCAACTAAATCAGGTAATGAGCCATTAACTATGAATTAATTGGCTTTAATGACCTTATGGATGTGCACCCGTATCTGCTTGCGAACTATTCTATAAATCCCGGTGCCTAAATCCTATATCGCGCAACTCAAAAGGAGGCATGGCCAGAGAAGGGGCATGGCGAGCTGGGGCATTCTCAAAATTTGCACATAGAGTTCTTGAATGGTTCTGTTTATGTGCCAAAATGCCTTGAGCTGGGTACAGTGGTCTTTTATTGCTGGATTTGTATGTTGCTGTACTATCAACTTTCATCTCAAAGTGCAGCTGATAGACCACCTGAAGCAGGCGGTCTCCACTGAAACAACGGTCCCGTGTCAGGTATTTCAAATTTGGATGCTTTGTCAATAAAGAATATAAGAACATAAGAGTAGCCATTATGGGTTAGACCATGGTCCATCTAGCCTAGTATTCTGTTTCCAACAGTAGCCAATCCAGGTCACAAGTACCTGTCAGAAACCCATTATTAGCAACATTCCATGCTACCAGTCCTGGGGCAAGCAGTTGCTTCCCATATCTGTCTCAGTAGCAAACTATGGACTTTTCCTCCAGGAACCTGTCCAAACCTTTTTTAAACCCAGATATACTAACCACCGTTACCACATCCTCCGGCAAAGAGTTCAAGAGTTTAAACTTTTTGTTGAGTGAAAAACAAATATTTCCTCCTATTTGTTTTAAAAGTATTTCCATGTCATTTCCCCTAGTCTTTGTAGTTTTGGAACAAGTAAAAAAAAAAATCTATTTACTTCTACTCATTCTACCTCAATCATATCTCCCCTCATCCATCTCTTTTTCAAACTGAAGAGCCCTATCCTCTTTAGCTGTTCCTCCTATGAGAGGAGTTCCATCCCCTTTATCATTTGGTCGTTCTTCTTTGAACCTTTTCTAATTCTGCCGTATCTTTTTGAGATACGGCGACCAGAACTGAACGCAGTTCTCAGGTGTGGTCGCACCATGGAGTGATACAACTACTACTACTTAACATTTCTAGAGCGCTACTAGGGTTACGCAGCGCTGTACAATTTACAAAGAGAGACAGTCCCTGCTCAAAGAGCTTACAATCTAATAGACAAGTGAACGGTCGGTCCCGATAGGGGCAGTCAAATTGGGGCAGTCTGGATTCACTGAACGGTAAGGGTTAGGTGCCGAAACGCAGCATTGAAGAGGTTGGGCTTTAAGCAAAGACTTGAAGACGGGCAGGGAGGGGGCTTGGCGTAAGGGTTCAGGAAGGTTGTTCCAAGCATAGGGTGAGGCGAGGCAGAATGAGCGGAGCCTGGAGTTGGCGGTGGTGGAGAAGGGTACTGAGAGGAGGGATTTATCCCTGTGAACGGAGGTTACGGGCGGGAACGTAAGGGGGAGATGAGGGTAGAAAGATAGTGAGGGGCAGCAGACTGAGTGCATTTGTAGGTAAGAAGGAGAAGCTTGAATTGAATCATTCCTAGCATCCTGTTTGCTTTTTTGGGCCGCCGCCACACGCTGAGCAGAAGATTTCAGCGTATTATCTACAACAACACCTATATCGTTTTCTGAGTGCTGTCCCCCAAGGTGGACCCTAGCATCAGGTAACTGTGATTCGGATTATGCTTTCCAATGTGCATCACTTTGCATTTGTCCACATTGAATTTCATCTGCCATTTGGATGCCCAGTCTTCCAGTTTCCTAAGGTCTTCCTGCAATATTTCACAGTCCACATGTGTTTTAACAACCTTGAATAGTTTTGTATCATCTGCAAATGTAATCACCTCACTCATTGTCCCGATTTCCATATCATTTATAATATGTTAAATATTGGGTATTTACGCCTGGCTGCTGGAGGTTCTTGTCCCACCCCCTACTTTCCCTTCAAGATGTTCTTTAGGTAGGGTTTTTTTTCTTCCTTTTTTTGTTGTTGTTATTTACCGGCATTTACACCAGGTTTTCAGCTGGCATAAGTACTGGCACTCAGTTTTAGGCAGAAGAATTAGCTCTACGCACCTTCTATAAAGGGCACTAATCCTGGTGCAAACCCGTTATAAAATAGTGCTTAGCATTGAGTTATTTCTGTATCAAGTTGTGAGCACCATTTATAGAATTTTCCCTCCCCCCCCAAGTTTTTATTATTTTTTTGTTGTTACATTTGTACCCCGCGCTTTCCCACTCATGGCAGGCTCAGTGCGGCTTACATATTGTATACAGGTACTTATTTGTACCTGGGGCAATGGAGGGTTAAGTGACTTGCCCAGAGACACAAGGAGCTGCCTGTGCCTGAAGTGGGAAATCAAACTCAGTCCTCAGTTCCCCAGGACCAAAGTCCACCACCCTAACCACTAGGCCACTCCTCCACTGTTGCTACTACTTGAGATTCCACTAGCAACATTCCATGTAGAAGTCGGCCCTTGCAGATCACCATGTGGCCGCGCAGGCTTCTACATGGAATGTTGCTAGTGGAATATACATCTATAATTACATATAAATTAATATCATGTAATTATAGATGTATATACATATATATTTTATGTCATTTTGTTTTTGATACGACAAATCTATATCTGTTTTTAATGTTATACCTTCCTTTTTAAGTATTTTTTATAATATTATTTATGTTCAAATTATGCAATCTTATGTTATCATTTTATGCTTTTATTTAGATGTTAAGACGCATAATTTATTATTTATTTATTATTTTCTAGCCCCTGAAGCATCCCAGTAGGGCGAAACAACGGCCTGTGGTCGGGCTATGATATGTATATGAGTTTCTGTATACATATTTTAATTCTGTTATATTAATAAAATACATCTCAGTTTATCAACTATCTGCTTTGTACAGTTTCCACTTTGGAGTTTGCAGATCGTCTGCCCCTTTGTTTCCTTGGACCCCCACTAAATTCTTGAATATTCTTGTTGGAAGGTCTCTTGGTACTGTATACTTGGTCGAAAAACTTCAGGATCTTGTACAAACATCAGGATAAATGATTACCACATACCAGGTACAGGAGAAAAAGGTGAGATAAGGTTCAAACTTGTGTCTCTATTGATGTTCTATTAGGTTTATTATGGTTGTTCTCTCACATCATTAAACGAACACCTGTCCAAATTTCTTATTGTCACTTTCGTTATCACAACAAGTACTACTCTCTCGCTCTTAGATTTGAAGGCATGAGGTGTAAGCATATACTTTGCTAAGTTTGGTATTTCTCAAGTGCGCTAAACTATCTATAAATTAAAAGCACAAACTGAAGAACTAGATATGACATACTTCATCTCTGAAACTGTTGTATCTGAGGAATGCTAAATGTTTTGTGCTATAAAGTGCTGGTTTGCTATTGGGTCATTGTTTCAGAAGGCAAAATTGTATGTGTTTTCCCACATTCAAGAAATCTTAAGATAAAAGGGCTTTAATATACTGTTCTTTTTCTATGCGTATCCATAATTATATACCAGTTAAAATCCATTTTGTGAACAGATCCCAGCTGTTGGAGATAACCTTTTGGAATCAATGGCCTAGAAGCCAATGAGAAGTACACATTTGGCAGTTGCAGCTTATTCGGCAAATGGAAAACTTATTGGTGATGCCGTAGGTGTATCAACAAAACCAATCCTCGCCTATCCACAACTTTCTGTTCTTGTTAGTTGGGCATACATGATGCAGGTAAAAAAAAAAACATTTTTATTAGCAAATGTACATTATTGCTTATAATGATTATCTGAAGACAGCTAGGTCACCTTGGTGCTAAATTTTCCAGAGTTTTTTTTTTTTGTTACATTTGTACCCCGTGCTTTTTCCCCACTCATGGCAGGCTCAATGTGGTAGGCAATGGAGGGTTAAGTGACTTGCCCAGAGTCACAAGGAGCTGCCTGTGCCGGGAATCGAACTCAGTTCCTCAGTTCCCCAGGACCAAAGTCCACCACCCTAACCACTAGGCCACTCCCCACTGTTGCTACTATTTGAGATTCTACATGGAATGTTGCTATTCCACTAGCAACATTCCATGTAGAAGTCGGCCCTTGCAGATCACCAATGTGGCCGCGCAGGCTTCTACATGGAATGTTGCTAGTGGAATAGCAACATTCCATGTAGATCTCCAATAGTATCTATTTTATTTTTGTTACATTTGTACCCCGCGCTTTTCCCACTCATGGCAGGCTCAATGCGGCTACATGGGGCCAATGGAGGGTTAAGTGACTTGCCCAGAGTCACAAGGAGCTGCCTGTGCCGGGAATCGAACTCAGTTCCTCAGTTCCCCAGGACCAAAGTCCACCACCCTAACCACTAGGCCACTCCTCCACTCTCTGGAGATGTAAAAGCCTTTCACTACTCATGAACAGTACTTCTCATGCCGCAGAGAACCTGTGACTCATTTCAGTTCCTTTTGATTACTAAGATCTTCGGATGAGTCTTTGTTCCTGTGGCCTTACAAAATGTGTCAGGATATTTTTGTTGTCCTTTTTCTGGCTTTCCTGCCAAAATTCATTTTAGTTTTCTGTAGTTCGGTTTGTGGTACTTTTAAAGTTTTATTGTTTTCATTAATACTGTTGAATTGGTCCATGACCAGCTTTAATGTGGCCATTGCTAATAGACCACCTGGCTAAATTTCTTTTAAATCTTTGGGCTGTCTTCCTGAAGAGGAAAATGTCTTGTTTCATTTCAATTTCCACACCTCTCCAAAAACCAGACTAAGTTTCTTCCTAAGTGAAAACAGAAGATGTCCATTAGTGCCCATCACAAGGTTTTCTACAAGTGTTAGGATAGGGTCATAACATTCTGGCTGACATTTACATGAAGATGTCACTCAGAATGGCTTGGACTTGAGACTTCCTTGTCTATAAACTAAAGTCCAGTTTCTTCAAGTTTGGTATCAGTGGCTCAACCTGAGGACTATGAAACTGCACCAAAAGGCTCTCAACCTCTTTGGCTTCTTGGTCAAAGAATAGGCAGGAGTTGATAGAGATCTAATTCCTTCTGTGGCACCGTGAGCAACACTCTGAGCACTTGCACAAGGAACTGAAGAGAGTTAGTGCCAAGCACTGTACATTAATACATGGCGTCAGGAGGTATGAAGCCATTGACATTGACCTGCTCTAGGATGTTGACGCCCAGTGATTGTTTTGGCATTCTTTGAGGTAGAGTTGAACAGGAGGATTGTCAAAGTGTTTGCTTTGCATGTTAGGTGCATCAAGCTCCTGGTGTCAAGCACCATGACTTCTTTACTATACTGAGTGATTTTCCTCTTGAGGCCTTTCTTTTGATGCTGGGCATTGTAGCATCAACTATGGGCCATCAACCAGAACCTGTCTCAATTCCATCTGTGCAGAATGTGAGTTGAATGTATTCAAAGTGGAAAGCCCCTACTGCCCCTTCACCTTCTTTGTTCCAAAGCCCACGAAGCCACATTTTAGGACACAGAGGCCCTTAGCTCCAGGGGCAGTGCAGCTTCAGACTTTCATTCCATCAGTTTTCAGTGAATGAAAGTCTAAAGAGTCTTTCAGCCCTGGATACCTTTCAGATATGTACTGATTTGAAGAGGACTATTCAATTGACTATAACTGGCCATGAAGAGGGAGGGAAGTATTGGGGAGGGCTATCACTTCTTAAGAACAGTTTGGAATAAGAACCACATAATGTTATGTGGATTTTCAGTGGAGCTATGCATTCAAGTCTGAAAGTGTCAGCATAACATTATATGGAAAATGTATCTGCATAAGTTCTCCCTGCAATTTCTACAACCAGTCTTGCAGACATAATTCTCATGGGGGTGCGATATTTAAAAAGCTGCGCTCCTAAGTTAGGCTTCTAAATTTGTGTCCTATTTTCAACCAAATTCAGGGGCCCTTTTTTCCAAGCTGCGGTAAGCACTAACACGTGCTTACTGCAGCTTAAAACGGCCTACAATGGGGCATGCTGAGGTGTCCCACAGTACTTTTGACATGTGCACATGCAGATTTTATAGAAAATGTCCTCATTAGCATCCATTTCAGTGCACTTTGCGGCCATGTCTTCTGCACGAGTTACAACCACGCTTAACCCCTCTCTGCATTGCTCGACCAGTAACATCCCACGGTAACTGCATGGTTAGGCATGTGGTAGCTTTCTGCCTTGGCCCTCAAAACAGCAACATATAGCCCAGTAAATGGAGGCCTTTAGATGGATATATAAATCTAAGCCAACCCAATACTGGAAATATATCATGACAGCAGACTGATAATCAAGCAACCTAACATTAGGAAAAGATGAAAGTTACAGGGGTTCATAGAATATATCAGCAGTTCCCAAACTGTTCGCCGTGACACCCTGGTGCGCCGCAGTGAACATTCAGGGGGTGCCGCATAAAATCCTGACCTCCCGCTACCACCTGAACCGCTACTGGCTCCCTCTTTATGTCTCTTTTTCTCTTCCCTCCTCCCTGCCCCGCATCTCTCCTCCTCTCATCCACCAGCTCTCCTCCGTAGCTCCAGGCCCCTGTTCCTCTCTGGTAGTGCCGATTGAGATAGTTTCCAGTAGCGTCGGAGCCTGCCCTCTTCTCTGGAGTGTCCCGCTTACTTTAATGCAACTTCCTGTTATCCGCCTAGGTGGGACACACATGAGAAAAGGCCCCAATGCTGATGGAAAACTTCCTTAATCATCGCTGCTGCTGGAGAGGTACAGGGGCCTGGGGCTACGGAGGAGAGTGGGCGAGAGGGAGAGATGCAGGGCTCACTGGGAAGGGGGAAGAGAGACTTGATTGGAGGAGGAAGGTTGAAGGGGAGAGAAGTCAGACTGTTCAAGGGGGTGGGCAGGCCCGGAAGAGAGGAAGAGGCGTGGCACTCAAGTGGGGTAGGGTGGACAGGATAGGGTTGGCAGGACAGGATAGTATGGGAAGAAGGGAAAAAAGAAGGAAGAAGCTGAATATGGGGAGAGTCAAGGACAAAGAAAAGATACTGGACAGGGAGGAATATTGGGACAAGAAATGGGGGAGATGGAGACACAGGGGGGCAGAGGAGCCCCCCCAGGGCTGCTCCAGGTGAAGGTGAGCAGTGGAAAAAATGCGGGGGTGGGGGCAGTGGACTAATCGCTGCTGGGCTGAATATCGGGCCCGCAGATTTGGAAGTAACCCTTCTGTTGGCTACACTAGAACTTACTAGTACCAAAGGGCAAATCAGAAGTTTTCTTTATTGCTCAATCAGTAGTCGCATAGCATAGTCAGATGATGAGAGAATGGATGTTGGTGAAAAAAATCTGCTTAACATTTCAGGCCTTTTTGCTAGAAATAGTTTCTTCTTCAAAGTTAACAAATCTAGGCCCAAACGCATTCATTTTCTATAAAATCTGCATGTTTATGAACGAAGAACAGTGTTCACTTTCACAGCCCCAGCCTCAGTCTCACTGTAGTATAAGAAGTCCAGAAAATTTTGCTTCAGAGACTTTTTTTTCTTTTTCTGTATACAACTCCATAAAAGATGACATAGGTTGTAGTTTCTACAGAACTTTTGATTAAGATCTCTCTGCCTAACTTACGGATTCAAGTGGATAGATCTGGCGTAAATCTTTGGTAAGCTGCTTAGTGGCCAAACCAGCTAAAATTAATTTAAATTCAAGCTAGCCAGCTAGGATGTGATTAAAGTTGCCAGCTAGAATAGCCAGATATTTTAGCCGCTAGGCTTTTTTTTTCTGAAAATTGGAAACATCCTGTTTTAAAAGCATCTGATCATTTAAAATTCCTAATTTTATTTTTTAGGTTGCCTATCAGGTTGGAAATTATACATTGGCCATGAAAGCATTTTCGGTTCTGTGGGAACATTTTGTCTCGGCACCTCCTCCTCCTGCTAATGTTTCTGTTGTTTCTGCAAGCAACATAATGACTGCTTCTCAGAAAAGGTACAGTAGTCATTAGGCAATAATTTGAAACACTAGGAGGGGCATAATCGAACGGGGAGCCCAAGTTGTCATAAGGGCGTCCTCGCAGGACGGCCCCGTAAAGGGGCAGAGCAGCCTGTATTATCGAAACAAGATGGGTGTCCATCTTTCGTGTCGATAATACGGTCGGGGACGCCCAAATCTCCACATTTAGGTTGACCTTAGGTCGTTTTTGAGATGGTCATCCCCGGTTTTTGGCGATAATGGAAACCGAGGACGCCCATCTCAAAAACGACCAAATCAAAGCTATTTGGTTGTGGGAGGAGTCAGCATTCACAGTGCACTGGTCCCCCTCACATGCCAGGACACCAACCGGGCACCCTAGGGGGCACTGCAGTGGACTTCACAAATTGCTCCCAGGTGTATAGCTCCCTTACCTTCAGTGCTGAGCCCCCCCCAACCCCCCCCCCCCCCCAAACCCACTCCCCACAACTGTACACCACCACCATAGCCCTAAGGGGTGAAGGGGGGCACCTACATGTGGGTACAATGGGTTTTGGGGGGGGTTTGGAGGGCTCAACATTTACCAGCACAAGTGTAACAGGTAGGGGGGGATGGGCCTGGGTCCGCCTGCCTGAAGTGCACTGCACCTACTAAAAACTGCTTCAGGAACGTGCATACTGCTGTGATGGAGCTGGGTATGACATTTGAGGCTGGCATAGAAGCTGGCAAAAAATGTTTAAAAAATTTTTTTTTGGGTGGGAGGGGGTTGGTGACCACTAGGGGGAGTAAGGGGAAGTCATCCCGATTCCCTCCGGTGGTCATCTAGTCAGTTCAGGCACCTTTTCGAGGCTTGGTCATGAAAAAAAATGGACCAAGTAAAGTTGTCCAAATGCTCATCAGGGACACCCTTCTTTTTCCATTATCGGCCGAGGACGTCCATCTCTAAATCACGCGCCAGTCCCGCCTTCGGTATGGTGCCGACACGACCCCGTGAATTTTGTTCATCCCCGCAACGGAAAGCAGTTGAGGATGCCCAAAATCGGCTTTCCATTATGCCGATTTGGGCGACCCTGAGAGAAGGACGCCCATCTCCCGATTTGTGTTGGAAGATGGGCGTCCTTCTCTTTCGAAAATGAGCCTGTAGGTATTCTTTTATCTTGAAAACTGCACAGTTGAAAAAGGGAGACTTTCTCCTTTTCTTGATCTCCTGCACAGGGCCAGCAGAACGTGGTAAGCAGGGTATGCATGGCAGAGGGGGCGCCAGAAACTGCCGACGCTTACTTGTTGCGCTCCTGGTAGCTTGAAGTGATACTGCGTGGGGTGGCCTATGTGCTTTATTACATATATACCCTAACTCGCTTACACGGAGTGGAGCCACATGCATGCTGGCTTACACACTGCGTAGGATACCGACGTAGCAGAAGATGACGAACACTGCACAGCACCCAAGCAGCTCACATAGCACTTTCTTCTGTAGTGGAACGGGAGCAAAGCCATGAGACAGGAATATAACACTGTTCAGGCTGAACCACCAATCAGAGCCCGTTACCCTGTGCTGCACCGTCCGTGACCCTGACATGACCAATGTGAGGTTAGGGGCGGAGTGTGCGCACAGAGCTGCAGAAGGGTTAGCTGTAAGTGATGGAGCATGGCTTTTTGGCGTGGTTATTTGGAGCTGTGTATGGAGAGAGGGAGAGCAGCAGATGCCAGTTTGGTTCCCGTTCACTGTGAGCCATGGTCAGGCGCTACGGACGAGTATGAAGGTCTGTATGGAGTGGAGGATGACTGAGAGTCAGTTTGAGGCCGAGCTGGAGGTGTTCGCAGAGCTGGAAGGTGAGCGGGATGTCTCTTCCCTTTCCTTTCCCTGCAGACTACAGAAAGACATGGGGACAAAGTTTGTCGCCTTCCCCACCCCCGCAGGTTCTGTCTCCATCCCCACCCCATACCCGCAGGTTCTGTCTCCGTCCCCGCATGTTCTGTCTCCGTCCCTGCCCTGTCCCTGCAAGTTTTGTCCCCATCCCCACTCTGGCCCCATGGGCTCTGACCTCATCTGCAGAAGCCTCAAAAAATTATGATTTTATATTTAAATTTTTTGTTAAAGTATAAAAAGGAACAATATGCTGTGCAACTATTGTGTATAAGTTAGAAATAGAAAACAATAATAACAGCGAGTAGCTATAATAACCCTTCCTCCTCACCACCACTCTCTACCCTTCCAACCCCAACAACAGCTGATTTCTACTACCCCAAGGAATCCTAATCCACCCTGTTAAAATGTCCAGGGGTACAAAATACAACCCGTTCTGTATGCCCTAGTGGGGGAGAAATATGCCCTATGAAGCATTGTTATGATTTTTTAATCTGTGGATGAATAAGAAGTCATCAACTATCTTAGGATTCAGTCTAGCTCTCGTGTCTTCCACAGTCCTTCCTGCAATAGAAGATGTCTTCTTAGAAGATATGCTGGAAGCAGGAATGTACAGGATCCCCATGCAAATTTTGCTAGGTGTGGCCAGCGTGTTTGCTTGTTTTTTTTCCCCCAAAAATCAAAATATCGTTGTCTGCATCCCTCAAACATAAATAACAGTCCAGTTCATTAACAGGCTTCAAAGTAGAAAATGACACGGGGATAAAGTTTGTCCCCGTCCTCGTGGGCCCTGTCCCCATCCCCATCCCTGTGGTTACTGCGGGTCCCCGTCCCCGTGTCATTCTCTACTGCAGACTCAAGCTGAGGTTGCCCCTCTTACCTGTGGTCTCTTGTTTCATTTTGTTGAGGGTTGGGTCAGTCACCCATCTAAGACCGTCTTCTTTTGAAGAGATTTGCAAGGTTACAATATGGACTTCTTGTCATACAACTACTTCCCAATGTTGTTTGCATAATGGCTCCTCAAACAAAAATAGGTTTAATCAGCTTGTCCTTCAGAGTTTCTTTGAGGAATAGAGTTGAGTTCTTCCCCCCCCCCCCAACCCATGGCACATTGTATTATTTGAGTTGTTTTACCCACAAACAGTGTATTTTTTTTTGCCTATTTGTAATGTGTTGCTGTTGTATATTTATTTATTATTACATTTGTATCCCGCGCTTTCCCACTCAAAGCAGGTTCAATGCGCTTACATAGTAATAGGGAATACAGAATATGGTTCGAGAAAGTAAAAGTTAAATATCTCTCTATATAAAGGCAACACCAACGTTCTATGAAGCCTCCAGCCGGAAGTGTGAAGGGGGCGAGATATCCGCTTTCCCTATGAGTGTCTGCCCCGCCCTCTCTGTAACACAGTCAGTGAAGGAAAACAGCAGAGCACGAAATCAAATCGCTGGCTCTGTAACAGTGAAGGACTCAGAGGGGGGAGGGGAGAGAGGCCAGAGGGCAGGGACACACACACTCCCACATGCACACAGAAGAAAACATTGCTAGCCCCCGTTTCATTCGCATCAGAAACGGGGCTTTTTTACTAGTACCAGAATAATAGAAGAGATGAGTAGGTAGAGATAGGCAGTGGAGAAGGGAGTAAGGTGGGAGATATAGTCTGGGTCAATGTCGTTGTCACATGGATATGTGTTAGGTAGATGGGTTCATAAGATTAGTCTGGGTCATTTGGATAGGCTTGCTTGAATAAATGGGTTTTTAGTGCTTTCTGGAAGGGTAGATAGTCACAGATTGATCGGATAGGTCTGGGGAGGGCGTTCCAGAGTTGGCTGCCTAGGAAGGAGAAGTTGGATCCATAATAGGTTTTGTACTTGTGTCCTTTGCAAGTTTCTGGTTGGAAGGTCAATCAGATTGAGCATATAGTCATGAGATTAGCCGTGGATAATCTTGTGGATTAATGTGTGGACCTTGAAGTTGAAATTTTACACGAAGAGGAGTTGCCTTTAGCTTGTGATTCTCATTTGTATGACTGATGCATCCTGTTTGTCTGTGGAGGACACAAAATTGTATTAACACGCTCTGTATGGAAAGCAGGATAATCAGTCACATACTAACTCTCCTTCCTTTTTGGAACTGGCTATGCAGTAAGCTATTATATAAGACTAGTAAAAATGGCCCGTTTCTGGCGGCGATGAAACGGGCGCTAGCGGGCAGGGGACTCCCTTCCCCTCCCCTTACGCGTGTCTTCCTGGTAGTCTAGAGGTACCTGTTTGGTGGGGGCAGGAAAGAAAGAGGCCCCCTCTTTCCTGCCCGTAGCGGTGGTGGTAGCATCCTTGCTACATCGTGTGGGAGTCCGGCTCTCGGCGTTTCAAAATGGCCGCCTTGAAGTCTCGCGATGCAGCTTGAACTCTCGGCGGCCATTTTGAAACGCCGAGAGCCGGACTCCCACACGATGTAGCAAGGATGCTACCACCACCGCTACGGGCAGGAAAGAGGGGGCTCTTTCTTTCCTGCCCCCACTGAACAGGTACCTCTAGACCACCAGGGAGACACGCGTAAGGGAAGGGGAGGGGAGGTGACAGGGGGGGAGGGACGTTGCTGAGGGTGAGTGTGGTACCGTGGGCGGGGCGGTAACTTCTAAGGGGCGGGGCTATGTGGGGAAAGGGGCCGGGTTGATGTGGACGTCCTGGGCAGCTGGGAGTTTTTGGAAGGGGAGGAGTAGAGAAACACGCTCCGCGTGTTTCCCTACTGCTCCCCGTGCGTTAATTAGCCTTGTTTTCGTGTTGCGCCCTCGATGTCATCACGTGTGACACGAGGGCGGGGCATGAAGATGTTGTGGCTTCACCACCATGAAACCACGAACCGGTGTGTGAGTGACTTCAGTGACGTCAGTGTCCTCAGAACGTTGAGGGTGCGTTTTATTATAGTAGATTAGTGGTCACAAAGTCCTATGCATGTCAGTTATAGCTTTTTAGACTTTTCTACAGCTTTTAAAGAAATGCTCTGTATTGGCTTTGTTGGATGACACCCCTCATTTGTGTGGTTGATTATCCTCCTATCTTCAGAGAACACATGTTTTATTTCTAGTGTTATATTTTTGTTCTTTACACTGTGAACTGATATGGAAACATGTTGGATGTCTGCACATGGAAGGTCAATCCACCTAGGTGGATGAACAACAAAATCCCACGATATCAACAAACAACAAAATGAAGTGGGAAGTGTATTTTTATTTATGTTTTATTTATTCAATAAATATATTGTTTCACATGCTATTTTATGTTTTTTTTAGACTCCCGAGGCAGGCCTGTGGCCGAAACACAGATCTGTGTCGAGTCTGGAATAAAATCTCTTTGTTTGAGCCTGCTGTTCCAGTCTCTGGAGTCAATGGTCCACTTCCCACGTCATTTTATTGTTTTTTTTTTTGGATGTCTGCACATGCCATAGTTTCCTCATTTGCTCATTTTCTCTGTTTCTAGATTACGTGCCGAGGCTGTATCACAGGCTTCGCCTGTCCTCTTGGAACTGTTTCTTCTCAGCATTTTTAGCGCATCTGATATCAGTGTAAAGGAAGGATCCCTCTTCTGCGACTCTGTTTCTGCAAATGGGATACCTTACAAGTGGCAAGTATGTAACACCATGTGCTGGATTCTTAATTTTACATGTGTTTTTATCCTCGGTGTGTAGGTTCTCCATCGACAAGTGGGATGAATCAGCCACACATAAGGATGATGTCATCCAAATAGTACTGAGCCCAAAAAGAACCAGAAGTCTAGGCATGCATGGAGGTTCCCCATCTCATTCTTTCCCCGTAGTCTTTTTTTTTAATATATATATTACCACCCTGACATGATCAGGCTCTCTCCTCACTGTGAAAGTGGCAAAGAAGAGGAAAACAAAACCCCTTAAAACTGCACGTATAATTGAAAAACAAAAAAAAAAGAGCACCGAAGAAAAAGGAATTTCATTCTATCACTTTGGCTTTGCTGACACCTCCCATACCCCAAAAGGATAAAAAGGGCTCAGTGCATACAAAAGTTCTGAATGTTCCAGCCATCATGTTTCTGCTTTGATATCACAAATAAAAGAAAATTATAAGCGATGTCCCTCGGCTGCGGACTCTCTAGCTAAAAGGAGCAGAGTTGAGTACCCATGAACTGTTCAGGTATTAATCCAAGGCAGCCACTCCTATGCAGATATCAGAGAAAAGCCAGTTAGCTCAGGACATACTAAAGAAATAGGCCTGACACCAACACCTACTCTTTTCCCCTTTCCAAAGCCCAACTCTTTCTCCCTATCTCTCTCCCTCCTTACCTGCACATCCCCATTTTATTTATTTACAAAACTTACACACCACAGTATCTACCATTCTGTATGGTATACAAACTAACATACACATTTTCATAAAAACACATAAACACAATAATCATCATAAGCAAAGCATTGCCTCCTGTTTAGTTCTTCTAATTTAAAAACAGCCAGATACTGTTACTACCGTACCGTGCCACATGGATAGAAAAGAATAGCCCCCCTCCCCACAGCTATCTCCATAAAGCAGCACTTTTTTCTGTGGCCATCCACAAGCAGCACTCTATCCTATCCCCTACCCCTACCTGACAGCACTTACCTCCAGGGGTGGCTCAAGGCAGTCTGCTTCCTGATGTGAGGAATGAGGTGGCATCCCCCTTCCAAGCCTCCCAAAAGAGAAGGCCCTCCGAAAACTGTGATTAGGAAGGAGATTGAGGAGTGGAGGAGTAGCCTAGTGGTTAGTGCAGTGGACTTTGATCCTGGGGAACTGAGTTTGATTCCCACTGCAGCTCCTTGTGACTCTGGGCAAGTCACTTAACCCTCCATTGCCCCTGGTACAAAATAAGTACCTGTATATATGTAAACTGCTTTGAATGTAGTTGCAAAAACCTCAGAAAGGCGGTATATCAAGTCCCATTCCCTTTCCCTATTTGAGATTCTACATGGAATGTTGCTGTAGCTACTATTTGAGATTCTGGAATGTTGCTACTATTTGAAGATTCTACATGGAATGTTGTTAGTGGAGGAGTAGGCTAGTGGTTAGTGCAGCAGACTTTGAGCCTGCGGAACTGAATTCAATTCCCATTGCAGCTCCTTGTGACTCTGGGCAAATCACTTAACCCTCCATTGCCCCTGGTACAAAATAAGTACCTGAATCTATGTAAACCGCTTTGAATGTAGTTGCAAAAACCTCAGAAAGGCGGTATATCAAGTCCCATTTCCCTTTCCCTTCCCTTAATGGTTGTCCCAAGGAAAAATAAATAATGCAATTTATATGCCCAAGCTTTACTTAAAAAAGTAAACTTTATCAGCAAAAATTGTTTGAGATAAATTATGTTGTCTGGAACTCTAATATAAAAAAATAGAGACCCCTGGCTCTGCATTGACACAGTGTTAAAAGCAAACATACATTCTGCATCCACAGAAGTCTTTCTCACATGCAATGTGTGCAGAGCAGAACTAGGATATGTTCTTATAAGATCTGATTCTAGTTTCATCTCAGTAGCAGCAACATACCCCCACTCCAGCAGCAGAACTATTATGAACGAATACAAAACCCTACAAAAGTCAAATCTACTATTACATATCAGCACCGACAAGGACCTTCCTAGGAAGAGGAAGCATCATCAATATCGTAGTGATCCCTATTGAGATATCTGAACTACTGAAATACTATATCAGAATAACTGACCCCAGTCACACATGCAGAACACAAATAGATCCTCTCTAAATACAGAATGTGACCACAAACTAAAGTAAAAATATATAGACAACATTAATGTGAAACTTCAAAAAGCCAGATTCTGCATGCAGCATAACACCAGAGAAATAGAAAGAGATGCATTTGCTCCTGTAATGTGCGACATAGAAAGATAGCAGATGTCAATTACCAAAACTGACATATTCCACTCAATAAATGGAAACTAAAATTATTTTTCTATCTTTTTTTTGGTCTGGTGGTTTTTTTTTTCTAATCATATTGGTCCTAGTTTCTTTTTCTTCTTTATTCTATCCTCTTAGTGTGCTGTTCAGGCCTCCTGTCCATTTGACATTTCTTTTCTGTATTCCTATCTTCTTCATTTCCTCATTGATTTTTCACACTCACCTTTCTCCAATTTCTTTTCTGCCTCTCAAATTTCATGTCTCCTTCTCATCCTCCAGTCTTCAAGCTCCCTCTTTTTACTGTTTCAATCTAGCTCTCCATCTCTCCCCCACCCTTGTCAAACATCTCTCCTCTCTTCCCTTCTTCTCCAACCATATTAGGCATCTCTCCTGTCTTCCCTTCCCTCATGTCTAATCTCTCCCTTATCTTCCATATCACTTACCTCCATGTTCAGTACGTCCTCCCATCTCCCTTTTCCACTATGTCCAGGATGTCCCCCTTATTTCCCATGTTTCTCTATTTCCAGGATCTTCCCCTGATCTTCCCTTCCACCTTCCTCTTTGTCCAGTACATCCTCCCATCTACTTTTCCACCATGTCCAGTGTCTCCCCCTGATCTCCCCTTCCACTTGGCCTCCTCTCCAGCATCTTCCCCTGATGTCTGTTTTCACATGGCCTCCTCTCCAGCATCTTCCGCCAATCTCTCTTTCCATCCACCTCTCTGTACGTCTTTCTGATCTCTCCTTCTACTTGCCTCCTCTCCAGCGTTTTCCCCCAATCTCTCCTTCCACCCACCTCCTCTCCAGCGTCTTCCGCCTGCTATCCCATTTGGGTAGAGGGTGGGATGGTGGAGGGAAGGAGGTGTTAGCTGCTTGTGTCCCAGATACCGGGGAGGGGTGGAACATGGTGGCAGCTGTAAGTCCAGTGTGGCAAGCATTAGGTGCCCCTACACTTGAGCACTGTGAGCCCATGTCTTGCTGGCCCTGGTTTCCCTATTCTTTCCCCCCTCCCCCCACTGTCCAGCACATCCCCTTTCCCAACCCAAGAAGATCTGCCATTTTTCTTCTCCCTCCCTGTTCCTCATGTGTTTCTGCATCTCCCCCTCTCTCTTTCTCTCCTCCTTCCCCATCCAGCATCGTCCCTTCTTGCCCCCTCTTCCCCTGAAAACTACTCTTTGTCTCCCTTTTCCCTTCTTCCTGGTATCCAGCATATCCCCTCGCCCAACACAAAACCGTGTGCCTTCTTTCTTCTTCCTCCCTTGCCCCACATATTCTAGCATCTCCCCTCCCTCTGTCCTTCCATGTCCAGCTTTATCCATTTTTTTCGGTGTCCCCCCCCCCCCCAATCCACTCACTTCCCTTGAGCCTGTTCTCATTCCGCAGCTGGACTGAGTGCCTTAATGGCCCTCTCCTGCCAGACATGCTCCAGGATCAATATGTTTCTCTCGCTCTTCTTTTTCTTCTTCTTCTTCCCCGTTCTGCTTTGTCCCTTCTTGTCCCCCTCCTCGCATCCACTTCCTCCCCTCAAACCTGTCCTAGTCTTGCGGCTCCTTCCCAGTGAAACGGCAGGCGCTGTAGCACTTCCAGCTGGGTTTGCTCCTTGGGAGCAGGAAGTGCATCAGAGAGAGCAGTCTGGCAGAGCCCCGCTGGAAGCACTGTATAACACAGGACTCTGTTCCAGCTATTTTTAGTTCCTGCTCATTGCGGCTCTACTGGGAAGGAACTGCAGGACTAGGATAGGTTTGAAGGGAGGGAGCGGATGCGGGGGGGAGGGGAAAGAAAGGACAAAGCAGAATGGGCAAGAAGAAGGAGAGATACTAGAATGTGTTGAGCAGGGAAGGGAGAGTAAGGCACTTGGTCCAGTGGCATTTGGGGAAGACAGAGTCCCCCCCTCGCCCCGCCCAAACTACACCCATGAGCAAAGCAAAAACATCCATGGCTACAATTGAGATGTTTTGGTCTAGACCTGTTTTTATCACAACTAAGTCACAAAAAGATGTCCTAAAGGACCACTGGAGGGATTAAGGCATGACCCTCCCCCCAATTATCACTAACTCCCTCCCACCCCCCAAAGATGCGAATGAAACAGTACATACCAGCCTCTATGATAGTTTCAGATGTTATGGCCAAGCCTATTAGAGCAGCAAGCAGGTCCCTGGAGTAACCTAGTGGTCAGTGCAGTGCACTGTGGAGAAGGGGACCCAGACCCATATCCCACTCTAACCATTACACTTGTGGTGGAAACGTTGAGCCCTTCAAAACCCACCAAAAACCTACTGTACCTACATATAGGTGACACCTGCAGACATAAGGGCATTGAAATGGTGTACAGTTGGGTACAGAAGGTTTTTGTGGGTTTTGGAGGGCTCCCCATACAATAACAGTGAGATGTGTACCTGAGACCTTTTATATGATATCCTCTGCAGCACCCCCTAGGGTGCCCCACTACTCTGCTGGGATATCTGTGGTGCCAGTTTACTGCTGGCCCCCCAGATGTCCCAATGGCTTGTTTTTGTGTGTTTTTCCCTTGGACGTTTTTTCCCTCCCAAAATGGTTACATGAGTAAAACGCACCGAGCACAAAATGTTTAGGAAATGGCCATTTTTGAAACAAAAAGATAGACGTTTTTCTGGTTTGAAAATGGTCATGTTTGTTACTTGATTTTTGAATGTTTACAGTAAAACGTCCAAAATCAGATTTAGACATCATGTTGAAAATGCCCCTCCACATCACCTGACATATTGACGATTTGTAATGCAGTTTAGTGCTTAGCTGCCTCATAATTACTTTTTTTAAAAACTTTTAAATCATTGGCATAGTCAAGGGTGGGCCCAGGCCCACCCACTTTGGACTCAGGCCACACCTATGATGTGGCTGGCAGGGATCCTCAAGCCCCACCAGCTGAAAACTCCTAACAACTGTCCCTCCTGCATACCTTGTAAATAGCAGATCTTCGCCTGCAGCAAGCAGCGACTGATACATACTGCTCGCACTGGCCCCATAGCCTTCCCTCTGACGTATTAGCACCTAAGCAGAAACAGGAAGTTGCATCAGAGGGAAGGCTGTGGGGCCAACATGAGCTGTGTGTATTAGTTGCTGCTCGCTGCTGGTGAAAATCTGCTATTTAAAAGGTACGCTAGGGGGTGCGGGGACGTTTGAGAGACCATACGGTATGCAGGCGAGAGACGGAGAGACCAAATCACTTGTAGGACAAGGCAGAGTTCTGCCCACCCATCTTGGACCCAGGCCCACCCAAGGTTGTCTGGCTATGCCCCTGTCTTATATCACATGGAGATATCTGCTTGGTTATTTAGATGTGTCTTGTACATGTTAGTGTGGTAATCCATGGGATGACTAATGTCTCTGCAACCATATATATTCTTTTACAGCTTAAAAGAATCGCAGAGTGTGAGCGAATGCTAGTTGCCTTTGAACTCAGCAGTTATTTGAATGATACAAACTATGCCCTGCAAGTTGTTGTTCAATGCTATGGTCTTCTTGCTCCTATCATATATCACAGAATAGCATCGGTGCCAGTAGTGCAGGTAAGATAACACCTAAAAGTGAATATTAGTTGGTCCGGCGTGCTCTGTAGATCTCCAGAGAGACGTGACTGGGAGGCAAGAGCAAAGGCTTATCGGTGTCTATTATATTAGAGTTCTTGCAGATGTTTCAAGTTCTAGCGTCTCTTTCATTAAACCTTTAGCGTTCGTTTGTCATCTAAACCAAAATCTTCTGCGTAAAGGTCTGTGGAACATTTTCATGATTCTTAATATAACTCTTAGTTCACCTCTTCCGGGGAAGTAGAGGTAGGCCTGGTGGGGGGGTAGGTGGGGCAGGCCTAGAGGTGAGTGGAGGGGGGGAGGGGAGGCTGGAAGAAAGGTCTGTTCTGGGGGGGGGGGGGGATGTTTGCACCTAGAGTAACCTAATGGTTAATGCAGTGGCCTGAGAACCAGGGGAACTGGGCTCGATTCCCACTGCAGCTCCTTGTGACTCTTGGCAAGTCACTTAACCCTCCATTGCCACAGGTACAAAATAAGTATCTATATATAATATGTAAGCCACTTTGATTGTAACCACAGAAAAGTGGTATTTCAAGTCCCATCCTCATCCCCCTTTATTGTTGGAAGGTGCCAGGAGGGAGGGTCTGGCATTGGTGAGGGAGGAGTTTGCTAGATGAGACTGGAATCAGGACGGGAGGGGAGGAAAAGGACTGAACCTCTTATGTGGGTCCCAAGCAATATTCAGCTGTGACGCGTATAATAAACTTATGCAATTCCTTGGTGAGTATCAGCTAGGTCCCGTATAGGTTTTGTCGTCAATCAAATGTCTGGAGAGATATCTGGAATGAACTTAGCTGGTGATAGTCAGTGTTTAAAAAAAAAACGCTGACTGTCACCAGCTAAATATCAGCTGGAACATTTTTAAGCACAACTCCCATACCATATTTTTCAGGTATAACATTTTGCTGTTGATTTTTGTTTTTTCTCCTTTCCTTGGGCTGCAAGAAATTAATTCCTTAGTCAAAAGATGCTGCCGGTTAAGTAATTGCTGACCTCTCTAGCTTTATCTTGGTACAATTCTTTTTGATGTTTTTTTAATTTCTAAATTGACTTTTTAATGGTAGGACTGATGATTAAATTTTACAAAAGACAGCCCTATCATCCTATATAATAAATCGCACCTCCAACATTCTGAAGCCAAGAAAGTGAAGCCTTCAAGCCTTGAAGCATTCCTGCAACGTTCCGGAACTACGTGTGGTCAATTGAGGAGATGGAGCCTTACAGAGCGCACGAATGCTTCAAGGCTTGAAGGCTTCACTTTCTCACACACACACACTCACTCTCTGTCTCTCACATACACTCTCTCTCTCACACACAGACTCACACACACACTCTGTCTCTCACACTCTCTCTCTCTCTCTCTGACACAAACACACACACACACACACACTCTGTCTCTCTCTCTCTCTCTCTCTCTCTCTCTCAGATACACACTCCATCTCTCACCCAAACACTCTCTCTCAAACATACACACTCCGAGGAAAGGGGGGCATGGAACACGCTGGGGAGGAGAGGGAGGGGGGCATGGAACTCAGAGGGAAGGGGGGGCCAAGAACTCAGAGGGGAGGAGAGAAAGGAAGGAGAGGAGGGAGGGGGGTCTGCACCTCGGACGGAAGGGGGGCCTGGAACTCGGAGGGGAGGAGAGAGAGGGAAGGAAGGAGGGGGTCATGGAACTCAGAGCCCCCCCCCCCACACACACACTCACTCTGTCTCTCACATACACTCTATCTCTCTCTCTCACACACACATACACTCTGTCTCTCAAACACTCTCTCTCTCTCTGACACAAACACATACACACTCTGTCTCTCTCTCACTCATACAAACACTCCATCTCTCATACACACTCTCTCAAACATACACACTCCGAGGAAAACCTTGCTAGCACCCGTTTCATTTGTGTCAGAAACGGGCCTGTTTTACTAGTGTTGTATACATGAGGAAGAGTAAGCCTCTGTTATGAGGGTCTCACTCATATACTAAGTCATTATCTAGCCAATTTTCAAAGCTATTTAACTGGCCAGAAACAGCCGCTGACCAGTTAACATGTTTGGTCGCAGCTCTCTAGTTTTCAGTGGCACTTAACCAGTTGTCCTCGATAAAAATGACTGGTTAGTACCTAACTTAAAGCCAACTATGTCAAGGGCGTTCCACTGGTGGAGTCCAGTTAGGTCCCAAAATTCAAACCTAACCGACCAGGTTTAATGCATAAATAGCTGTCCTATCCTCATTCGCTAACCCACAGCCAGTTTTAAGTCTGAATATTAAATGAGGGGCCCTTTTACTAAGCTGCGGTAAGAAGTGGCCTGCCGTAGTCTGGATGCGTGAAATTGGCGTGCAGTGAGCCATTTTTTTTACCACAGCTGGGAAAAAAAATGAAAAGTAGCATACGGCTATTTGCTGCCTGAGCCCTTACCTCCACCCATTGACCTAGCGGTAAGGGCTCACGTGCTACTTGCGCGGTAATCATTTAATGCACGCTAATGTGGCCATGCTGCTGATTACCACCGGGAACATCCCCCCCCCCCCCCGTGGTAGAAATTAGAAAAAACTTTTCTACTGCAGGAAACAGTGCGCGCTAAGTTCGAAATTACTACTGGATGGCCGTGCTACCCATAGCCGCCGAGAGGGGGGGGGGGCAGGGGGGACAAAATTCCCCGGGCCTCCAAGGTGGGCCCAGCGCTGCAGTCCCACCCACCCTCCATCTTCAACCGTCTGCCCCCTGCATTGAAATCGCAGTCTCACCTCCATGAAAGCAGCGTTGCAGGCAGCATAACGCCTCTCTTCGGGCCTCCTTCCCTCCCTGTGTCCCGCCCTCGTCTGACATAACTTCCGCGAGGGCAGGACACAAGGAGGGCTGACGGGAGGCGTTCTGCTGCCTGCAGCGCTGCTTTCACGGAGGTGAGACTGCGATTTCAATGCAGGGGGCCTGGCCCGGTGGCGGACGGAAAGGGGGAGCGGCGGCGACTTCGGGGGGGGGGTGGAGGAGGGAGCGGCAGTGACCTCAGGGGGGTTGGAGGGGGGAGCAGTGGCTGCGATGATCTTGGGGGGGGTGGAGGGCGGGAGCGGCGGCGGTGACTTTGGGGGGTGGGCGGGGCAGCGAGGGCAGGGCTCAGCCCAGTCTCTCGGCGGTCCTGGTGCTACCCGGGCGGTAGTGTCGATTTGGCCCCTAAACTGGCAAGTGCTATCCAGCTTTATAAAATTGGAATTGAATGTCGAAACCCGCACAGGGCTCAGCATTGAATATTCAGCTTTAGCATCAGCGGCAGACAAAAAATGCTGTCCACTGCCAACTAATTATTGGCCAGTATATATATTTTTTAACTAATTAGAGGATTGTTGTTAAAAGTTATATTTGTTTATGTGAACAAGATTTGGACGTCTAAAACCATAGTACGTCCATATGGCAAGAGGCATGGTCTGGGCATCTTTTGGACAGGACTAGGGAGAAGTCAAAATATGGATGTCCAATTCCAACTGCAAAAGGGGAAAAGACATCCTTGTCCAAAAAGATGGACATCTGTATTTAGACATGGAATTTGGCATGTTCATGGTACAGAAAGGTGCTCCAGTTGAGTAATTCTCCACTGGATGGAGTAGGGGAAGTCACAGTGAGCATTTTTCTGTCCCTGGGAAAGGGGGTGGGCTCACAATTAAAAATGAAAAAAAGGAAAACGAGAATTAAAATTGCAACAATGGGATTTGAACCAGCAAACTCTGGTTCTCTGGTGGCTGCTGTAACCATCAGACTATTCCTCTATGGGGATGTCTGTGTTCCCATTTTATAAAATCGATGTTCCTCTGCTGCCCCAAAGACGTCCACGTCCCTTGTTTTGCCCTGTTCATAGTTCGGATGTTTCAGTTTGTAAAGTGGATGTTCATGCAGGACCCAGCCTGCACTTGGCTGTCCATTTCTCAAGTATTTTAAAACAGGCTGTAGGTCACAGATCCTGTTCTAAAATGCATGAGATATGGACATCCATATTCTGAGCTGGATGTCCTTTTAAAGTGCCCTTCCACATCTGTTGGATTTTCTTGTCCATTTGTTGGGGGAAATTTTCTGTTCTTTAATACTTTATAACTTGCATGAAAAACTTAAGTTTTGAGAAAGTTTTACTGCAGTGAATATTGTAATTGAATTACCATTGAGATGTAATTTATTGCAGAAGTTTGATACTTTTAAGAAACAGTTTAAGGCACTCCTGTTTGCACAGGCATATTTAGGGTTTTAACTCAGTTCTTTGTTTTTTTGTGAAGATGAAAGAGTAATAAATAAATAATCAAACATATAAATGGCAAGTGACCGACTCACCTGCAAATGCGCAGTACAGACTTCCCTCTCTGTCCCGCCCTCGCGTCAAGACGTGATGACGTCAGAGGGCGGAACAGAGAGGGAAACGGAGTCGGACTGTCGGACGCTGCCGCTGGAGCCTGGAAACGAACATCGCGCGCACGAACCTCCACCCTCCCCCCCCCATCCCCGCCGCCTCTCCCCCCCCCTCCGTGCCGGGCCCCCTGCACTGACCTGACAGCGCCTCTCACCTCCGTGTGGAAGCGCTGCAGGCAGCAGCAGAGCGATCTGCTGCTGCCTGCAGTGCTTTCACTCGGAGGTGAGAGGCGCTGTCAGGTCAGTGCAGGGGGCCCGGCACAGAGGGAGGAGGAAGGGGCGGCGAGGAGGGTACCTGGAAATCTCGCCCGTTTTAACGGGCTTAACGACTAGTGTATATATATATTAATAATGTCTTTTGCATGTGATTTTGTTGCATCCTGTAACCTTCCTAGTTGATAGGCGGGCTAGAAATATTTTAAATAAATAACTAAAATAAATGGTCCTTCTATTTTCAGATTCTAATTAAATGTTTGGCTGTTCTGCAAGAAATTCCGAGCAGCGTTTGGCAAAAGAGGTCGTCGGGATGTACTGAGAGCGTAGTGCATATGATAGCTTGTACAGTTTGCTTCCTGGCAAAGGTGATTTCTATATTATCAAACATATAAACGGCGAGTGACCGTACTCACTGCAAATGCGCAGAAGAGACTTCCCTCTCTGTCCCGCCCCCGCGTCAATACGTGATGACGGGGGGGGGGGGGGGGGCGGGACAGAGAGGGAAACTGCGCCGCCGACGTTGCTACCGCTCCCCCCCCCACTCGGAGTCGCCGCCGCCACCCCTCCACCCCTCCACCCGGCCCGGGCCCTCTCTTCCCTTCTGAACTTACAGATCCATTCGCCGAACGCAGCAACGCACATCAGCTGAGCTGCAGTGAGCCCTTCCTTTTTTGCCTGTGGCCCCGCCCTCCTGTGACGTAACGTCAGCGAGGGCGGGACACACACAGGCAGAGAAGGAAGGGGCAGCTCAGCTGATGTGCGTTGCTGCGTTCGGCGAATGGATCTGTAAGTTCAGAAGTGAAGAGAGGGCCCGGACCAGGTGGAGGGGTGGCGGCGGCGACGACTTCGAGGGGGTGGGGAGCGGTGGTGACCGCGGGGGGAGGAAAACCTCTATACCAGCCCGTTTTTACGGGCTCAACGGCTAGTACTGTTAAGATTCTAACACTTGCTAACATCCTTTGTCACAGAGACGCAAAGCATTCATTATGTGAGCCACCTGAAATATATTTTTACTTTAATAATATACAATCAACACTCACTGCAGTGTTTCACTTATAAAAAGATGGTTGCATTTAGCTTGGAACAGATATCATTATGATGCATTTTTTTGCAATTTACTTAATTGTCGGAGAAGATGTGTAAGCCTTTAATATAATACAGAGATACTTCATTATGAATGCCTGTACAGGTGCTGCGTTCATGGAAAGAAAATAATCTGGCAGTCCTTATTATTGATATTGGGAAAAAGTTGCTGCTTTCAGAAAGGTCATCTATTATAATCCTAACAGGGAAGTCTAGATCCTCTACCAATGAAGTATCGCCATATGCAGTACAGGAAACAGGAGGTGATGGACAGGTAACCTCTTTCTTCTTTCCTTATTGCGCATATTTTGAAAGGGAAAGTTGGTTAGATTTAATATACCATCTTTCTGTGGTTACATCAAAGCAGTTTACACGGACAGGGAAGGGCTAAAGCTAAGGACAACCAGGGTGGAACAAGCAGGCAGGGAACTATAGCAGAAGACAGACAGATCAGGGAAACAATAAGGAACTGGAGCTAGGCAGAGCAGATACAGCAGCAGGAAACTAAAGTTAAAGACACACAGGGCTGAAACAGCAGGGGGGGAAACTAGAACTGAGAATGAGCAAAACAGCAACAAACAGTAAGGAACTGAAGCTAGGCAGAGCAGATACAGCAGCAAGGAACTAAAGTAAAAGGCACACAAGGCAAAACAAACAGAATAAACTAAAGCTAAGGACACACAAAGCAGATACTAGCAGAGCTAGAGCAGCAACAAACACTCTCAGACAAAAGCACATCTGAAGACCTCTGTAGCAAAGGCAAAAGCCTGAAAGTTCCCAGGTGCTTCATAAGGCAATTACAGGTGATGTTGACTTCTATTATGACATATGTGTGCAAATGTGCCATTATAGAATTCTGTATTAGCACGAAATTCTTTAGCTCCAAATTTTTAGCATCCTTTGTAGAATTGATCCCTAAATTTAGGAGCCCAGCTTTTTATGAATATTGTGCCCTTTAATTTAATAAATAACTTATTTTCAAGATTGGAAAGACATATATTTTAAGCAAGACTTTTCTATGTTGATATACTTATTTTTAGATTAGTTCTGGAAAGAAAGGTTTGAAGAAGAAAGTGGCTTCAATTGTAATTGAGAAAGTGAGTGAACAGCTGGCAGCCCTGGAGGCACACTTACTCAAACTGACCACACCACGTAAGTGGTTTAAAAATATTCAATTGTATTTTATCAGAACATCATGAATTTTCAGTTTCTTTTCTCAGAAATGCTTCTGTCACAAAGACTGAATTATCAACAGCTGTTAACATTTTATTTTATTGCTTATACACCTCCTGAAAGGTATAGAAGTGGTGTAAATTCAAGTACAGTAGGTATTTTTCTGTCCCTGGGGGTCTCACAATCTATGGACGCATTAATGTTTAATGCGCGTCAACCATTAACGTGTATTAAAAACACTAATGTGCCTATAGTGCGCCTTAGTGAAAATACCCCTGGGTTTGTCCCTTAGGCAGTGGAGGGTTAAGTGACTTACCCAAAATCATAAGGAGCTGCAGTGGGATATGAAATGGGTTCCCCTAGTTTTCAGTCTGTTGCATTAACCATTCTGCACTCCTCCATTCCGGTAGTTTCAAAAGTTCATTAGCAATAGGCATAACTGATTAAACATGGAAATATTGGGTTGGCCTGTTGACGTAAAGGCTCATTTTCAAAGCGCATAGACTTACAAAGCTACATATGTTACTATCAGGCTCATTTTCGAAAGAGAAGGACGTCCATCTTTCGACATAAATCGGAAGATGGACGTTCATCTCCCAGATACGTTCAAATCGGTATAATTGAAACCCGATTTTGGACGTCTCAAACTGCAGTCCGTTGCAAGGACGTCCAAATTTCAAAGGGGTGTGTCGGAGGCATATTGAAGGCGGGACTTCGGCGTGCCTAACACTTGGACGTCTTTGACCCATAATCGAAAAAAGCAAGGACGTCCCTGACGAACACTTGGACGTTTTCACTCGGGCGTGTTTCTTTTTACGAATAAGTCACAAAAATGTGCCCGAAATGACCAGATGACCACCAGAGAGAATCGGGGATGACCTCCCGTTACTCCCCCAGTGGTCACTAACCCCCTCCCACCCTCAAAAAACATCTTTAAAAATATTTCGTGCCAGCCTCTATGCCAGCCTCAGATGTCATACTCAGGTCCATGACAGCGCATGAAGGTCCCAGGGAATCATAGCAGTCGTAATGGTAATACCTAAAGGCTAGATTTAGGGAAATGATTACAGGATTCCTGGCCAAAAAAAATAAAAAGAATGTAGGGGTATCTTTATTAGACAAACAATGTGTTTTTGAATAGCTTCCCAGAGTTAAAACCCCCCTCCTCAAGTCAGGGCAGAATGAGCAGAAAATGACCATGTTAGAATATATAACTGGATCATAAAAACAGCTCAGTGATAGTCTAGAGGGGAGAAGAGGGAGGAATGAATGCGTGACAGGTAGATGACAAAGTAGAAAAATTTTATAATTACCGTATTTTTCGGACTATAAGACGCACTTTTTCCCCCCAAATTTGGGAGGAAAATGGGGGGGTGCGTCTTATAGTCCGAAGGTAGAGATTTAGCAGGCCGCCCGCCCTCCAAGTTCGAGATCGCCCTCCCTAGGGTTACCTCCCCTCCCCCCGGCCCTGTCACCACCTCTCCCCTTACTCACGCGATCTTCCCTGGTGGTCTAGTGACGTTGGGGCAGGAAAGAGCCCCCTCTTTCCTGCCCAGCATGCTGCTCTGCATCCTCCTGTATGCTGCCTGTGACGGTCTCGGCGAGATTCAAAATGGCCGCCGAGAATTGAAGTCTCGCGAGGCCGGGGGGAGGGGAGGTAACCCTAGGGAGGGCGATCCCGAACTCGGAGGGAGGGATTCGGACAAGACGCACCGGAGCACCTAGGTTTTAGAGGAGGGAAAAAGTGTGTCTTATAAGTCCGAATTTTTTTTTTTCCTATTTCCCTCCTCTAAAACCTAGGTGCGTCTTATGGTCCGGTGCGTCTTATAGTCCGAAAAATATGTTCTTATTTTTGTTTTTATTTATTAACCTCTAAAGTGGACTCACACAGGAACCAAGCTACTTTATTCAGGATTCTAGACGGAACCCTGGGGCCAGGACTTAAGCTTGGCAACATCAAGCCATGAAGCTATAGCTTCAGCTGTCAATTTCTCCAGGTTTTTGACTGTTTGCCTCTTGGCTGCTGATAGGCTGGGCCTTTGCAGAATAGATGCTCACCTCAGCCTGGCCATTCTCATAACTCTGGATTCACCTTGCAGGCCATGATATGCTGACCTTATCAGACTTCTGTTGGGGACCACTTTACCACTGCCTTGGGGACATAGAGGGGAATAATCGAACGGCGGCGATCTATTCTGGCGGCGGTGCAATAGCTGGCCGGAACCGTATTTTCGAAAAAGATGGCCGGCCATCTTTTTTTTTGATAATACGGTTTGGGCCAGCGAAATGCCTTGGATTTCGCTGGGTTTGACATCGCCGGGTGTGTTTTTCCGCGATAATGGAAAAAACTGCCGGCGATCTCAAACCCGACAAAATCCAAGGCATTTGGCCGTGGGAGGAGCCAGCATTTGTAGTGCACTGGTCCCCCTCACATGCCAGGACACCAACTGGGCACCCTAGGGGGCACTGCAGTAGACTTCAAAAATTGCTCCCAGGTGCATAGCTCCCTTATCTTGTGTGCTGAGCTCCGCAAATCCCCCCCAAAACCCACTCCCCACAACTATACACCACTACCATAGCCCTTAGGGATGAAGGGGGGCACCTACATGTGGGTACAGTGGGTTTTGGGGGGGGGTTTGGAGGGCACCCATTTACCACCACAAGTGTAACAGGTAGGGGGGATGGACCTGAGTCCGCCTGCCTGAAGTGCACTGCACCCACCAAACACTGTTCTAGGGACCTGCATACTGTTGTCAGGGTGATGGGTATAACATTTGAGGCTGGCATACAGGCTGGCAAAAAAGGTGTTTCTTTTTATTTTTTTTTGTGTGGGAGGGGTTTGGTGACCACTAGGGGAGTACAGGGAGGTCATTCCCTATTCCCTCCGGTGGTCATCTGGTCAGTTGGGGCACCTTTTTGAGGCTAGGTCGTGAAAATAAAAGGACCAAGTAAACCCGGCGAAATGCTGATTATCGCCGGGTTTTATTTTTCCATTATCCGCGAAAGCCGGCCATCTGGTAGGCACGCCCATGCCCGCCCATGTCCCGCCTTCGCTTCGCCGGTGACATGCCTTGAACTTTCGACTTTCGATTCGAAGGGAAAACGGCGATGCTGTTAAAAATCCAGCTTTCAATTATACGCTTTTCGTTGTTTTTGCGAAATCGCCAGCGATCTCCCAATTTGTGTCGGAAGATCGCCGGCGAAAAGTTTCGATTATAAGCTGGATAGACTACTCCATTAAGGGCCTCATTTTGACGGAGGATCCAGATCACTTCTGTCTTATGGAACCATGATTACCACTTTGCTGAAGGTTGTCCATTTCACTGACATACATGTGTGTCTGGCACATATTCCACTCTTGGTGATGGATGTCTCTTCAGTCTTAACGTTCTTGCAGGTGGGGCTGGATGATGGATTGGCTCTATGTTCTCTCAAGGTACAGATTGCAGTTCTAGCCTGCTACAGGGGATGGGTGAAGGAGGTCTCACTGGCAGTGCACCTGGATATTTCTTGTTTCCTTGAAGGAATCAAGCAAATCCATCCCCCTTATCATCCAGTAATTCCTCAGTGGGATCTCAGTTTGGCCTTGTGTGTCTTAGCGAGCTCCCCTTTTGATTCTTGTTGGTGAGCAACGCTGAAATATCTGACCTGAAGGCGGGTTTTTTTTTTGGTGGCAATCTGTTCCACCAGGTGCATTTTGGAACTTTTTGTGCTTTTGTGTAGGAATCCTTTCCTGGACTTTTTGAGTTGGTAACTCAGCGTATGGTTTCAATTCCCAGCACAGGCAGCTCCTTGTGACTCTGGGCAAGTCACTTAACCCTCCATTGCCTGCCGCATTGAGCCTGCCATGAGTGGGAAAAATGTAACAAAAAAAAATAAATCAATAATCTCATGCATGCAGTGGGGTAAAACAGGAAAGACTTTTAGACCTCTGAGTGGAATGTATTCTGATTAATATATCTTTAATGTAAATGCTTATGATTTTTAACATGTTTTTGTTATTTAACTTGTTCATTGTGATTCATTTTTTTATTGGTGTTTTAGTTCCTGGACAAGAACTTACCGGTCAAGAAAGTCCTATATTACTGCTGCCTATAGTTACATGCTGGCCAGTCCAACTAGCTTTAAAGGAAGGTAAGAATATAAGAACCACCATATTTGTTCAGACCAATGTTCATCATTTTATTTCCATAGTGACCAATCTGCATCACTTGGCAGGTCCCTCCTACTCCCAGGAAAAAGAGATTGTGATCTTCACATCTTCCTATTTAATATTTGTTAATAGACCTGTCTTGTACAAATCTTCTTTAAATGTGTCTTTATTTTTAGCCTGGACCTCATCTTCTGTTGATAAATTCCATGGCTTAACTGTGTGTATCCTAAAAACAAACAAACAAAAATACTTTCTTTAATTTATTTTAAATTTGCTGCCATTATTTCAGTGGCGTTCCTAGGCTGGCTGACACCCGGGGCGGATCGTCGATGCGCCCCCCCCCTGGCGAAATTACACCCCCCCCCCCGGGTGCAGCGCGTCAGACTCACAGAAGCAGAAGCCTGCGCGGCCACATTGGTGATCTGCAAGGGCCGACTTCTACATGGAATGTTGCTAGTGGAATAGCAACATTCCATGTACAATCTCAAATAGTAGCAACAGTGGAGGAGTGGCCTAGTGGTTAGGGTGGTGGACTTTGGTCATGAGGAACTGAGTTCGATTCCCACTTCAGGCACAGGCAGCTCCTTGTGACTCTGGGCAAGTCACTTAACCCTCCATTGCCCCATGTAAGCCGCATTGAGCCTGCCATGAGTGGGAAAGCACGGGGTACAAATGTAACAAAAATAAATAATACCGTGTTTCCCCGAAAATAAGACACTGTCTTATATTAATTTTTGCCCCCAAAAATGTGCTAGGTCTTATTTTCAGGGGCTGTCTTATTTTTCGTGGAAACATCGGGGTTGGATCGGGGTTGGCCCGCCCGCCCTCCGTCGCTCGCGGAACTAACCTTAAACGCCTCCTTTCACCTTCGCAGCAAGCAGCAGCAGGGCAGGCCACTCCTTCCTTCCGTGTCCTGCCCTCGTCTAACATAACGTCCGCGAGGGCGGGGCACGGAAGGAAGGAGAGGTCTGCCCTGCTGCTGCTTGCTGCGAAGGTGAAAGGAGGCGTTTAAGGTTAGTTCCGGGTGAGTGGAGGGGGGGCCCGGCGACCTCAGGTGGGGGGGCGGCCTTGTCCGGCTCTCGGCGGCCCTGCTTTCAAACAAAAATTTGCTAGGTCTTACTTTTGGGGGAGGCCTTATATCTACCAATTCAGGAAAACCTCTACTAGGTCTTATTTTCGGGGGATGTCTTACTTTCGGGGAAACAGGGTATTACAACTTAGCATTTTCTTCTTTAATGTAGCTTTTCTGTACAGGTGTTTTGCTTGGTTATTATGTAAAAATGCTATAAATATACATTAAAAATATATATTACAACTTCCTGGAAAAAGGCCTCTCAGTCGCTGCTGATACAAAGAAAACCACCCAGCTGCCAAGAATTGAAGTATACTTTAGAGGTGTGCAGAGAAGGGCTACTAATTTCTGTCTGGAAAAATGATCTATGTGTGATTTGGAATGTTTTACACAGTGATGAAATTTAAGGGGAAGGTCCGTTTCCTAGAGTTCTTTGTTCGAGTGCTGCACAGAACAGTACACGAAGAGAAGTTTCCACAAGTGCTGGAGTGGTCTAGCAGTACGCAAGACTATTTAAAAAAGTAAGTTTTACAACCAAGAATCGAACTTTAAAATGTTCCTGGCCTTTTCAAACCCTGACATTTTTACGACCCTACATTTGTTAGCCGTTAGCCTACCGTGTTGGTGTCTGCTCTGCTCAAAACTACTAAAGATTGGAAACATAACATCGGATTAACTAGATAAACTAGAGATTTTTTCATAAGCTTAGACCTGGCTTTTTTGGGTGTGTGTCTTGTGTTCTTCCACATCATCCCCCGGATTCTATGTATGGCGCTCAAAATTGCACGCGCAAATATGGACATGCCTAATTTGCATTTGCAATTTAATTCAGTAATGAGCCAATTAGCACATAATTGGGCACTAACAATCAATACTTGTTGCTAATTGGCAGCAGTTTGGATTTGCACTTGCATCTTGCTAAGTGCTATTCTATAAAAATGCTTGTGCAAATCTTTTAGCGCAAAACTGAAAAGTGGGTGTGGCCATGGGCGGGTCAGGGGAGTTCACTAAAGATGCACGCAGCATTATGGAATTCAGGAGATCCACGCCTAATTTACATGCAAGGATTTACAGAATAGCGTGTGGGGCACATTTTGTTCAGCACCCAAATGTGGGCGCTGTTTATTGAATCTATGGGCAGTGGGAATGAGAGTAAGTGAAAACAGATAAAGACCAAAGCGGTCCATCCATTCTGCTCATTATGGTGCTTTGGTCACAAATGCCATTCTACTCATGTTTAAAGTTGTAACTTTGACTCAAGTAGGTGTATCCCCAATACTTTCTTGGAAGCACAATGCGGTCATTTCACTGCTGTTTTGGACTGAATCACTGTTCTGTACAGATTAAAACCATGCTTCATTACCACAGGTTTCCCCATTTGGGGGAGGGGGGATAATGGTGAGAATAGGGGGAGCAGGGGATGCTATATAGAGGAATAGGGATGCTATGCCGGCACCACCGCCATTGCTGAATGACAGAACACTGTTCCAGAGCTTCCACCATCGAACAAGGGGATGCCAATTTCAGTTTTGCAGTGGGTGCCAGTCAGTTTATCAGTGGCCCTCCTTAAACCAGTCCTGTGAATCCATAAAAATATCAATCAAAGATAAATAAATAAACTAATTTGTATCCAATCTTCAGAAATTCCACTTCAAAGTTCCTGTTCTGACATGATATCATGTTTCAAGAAATACCTGCTTCAGGGATCAACAGTCCTTCTGGTAGTCCAGGTCAATATTCAGCCAGCAGCAGTAACCATTTTTAATGGGACCTGCTGAAGGGAAAGCAGGTCCACTCACTTTCTCTGAGCCCCCCCCTTCCTCCCTCCCTGAACTCCAGACCAGGCTCCTACCCTCACCCCCTGTAGGCTCTCCCCTGGGCCTACCTTTGATATCTCTGGTAGTCTATATCAATGGTTCCCAAACCTGGTCCTGGAGGCACCCCAGCCAGTCAGGTTTTCAGTATATCCACAATGAATATTCATGAGCTATATTTGCATGCAGTGGAGTCAGTACATGTAGATCTCTCTCATGGATATTCATTGTGGGTATCCTGAAAATCTGACTGGCTGTTTTGCCTACAGAACCACTGGTCTAGAGGTTCCTGAGGGCAGGAGCAATGTCCACTCCTGACCACTGTGGCTTTGTTAAAGGGGGCCTAAGTCATTTGCTAATGAGAAGTACTTGTGATAACTTATTAAACTTTCTGAGTGAATGGTGTTCAATGAGAAACTTACCGAATAACCTTTAAACAATGTCCTTGAAACCAGTTAATCTCTTTTCCAAGACGACAGCTTTAAATACATCTTTTTGTTCCTTTATCAAGTCTTTTTTTTTTTTTTTTGAAGTGGCAGTATTGTCTATATCCCCTTGCTCCTTCTTGGAGTCTTCCCCCTGGTCCTTCCCCACCATATCCGCCAGATCACTGCTGGAACACTCTGGACCAGTGGCTGCTGGATGTCCAAAGAGAGCTGAGTCAGTCTGGCTTGGCCAGTCTCTGCTGCTAGGCTTTGAGTGCCGATTGCGCTCCCAGAAGCCTCCGCCTTCTCTGTCTTTAAAAATCACTTTGACCAGAGATTTTTCCTCTCTTTTTTTTGTCTCTCAAAAACCCTCCTCCCTTTAGGAGGGTTTTACATTAATTCTTGACCTATGCAAATAATTGACTTCTGATGCTTCACTATATTTCAAGTGCACCTTTTGCGCAGTACTAGTTCTATTCTGATTGCTAGTGGTTTGTATTTTATATTTACTATGTTGGTTTGCTACCTGCCTTGGATAAAGGTGGGCTATAAATAAATAAACATAAACAAAATCATAATTGAGGAGCTGAGGAGACTGTTGCAAAAGGGAAGGACTAAGTGGGTGCTGTGGGTGCTTGAGCACCCCCAATATTTTATGCACCGGAAGTTCCCTTCCAGCCCAGCAAGAATTTTAAAAGTCCCTCCCTCCCACCCTCCAAGTTCCAGGGCCGTTGGGCCATCCGTCCGTCTCTCCCTCCCTCCGAGTTCCAGGGCCCACCCTCCGTCCGAATTTTAAAAGCCCTCTTCTTACCTCATCAGTGAAAAGCGTGCACTGCAGGCTCGGCGCTTCAGCCTTCCCTTCTGTCTCTCGGCTCTGGTCCCGCCCTTGCGGAAACAGGAAATGAGGGCGGAACCAGAGCCGAGAGACAGAAGGGAAGGCTGAAGTGCCGAGCCTGCAGTGCACACTTTTCACTGACGAGGTAAGAAGAGGGCTTTTAAAATTCAGATGGACGGAGGGAGGGAGGCCTTGGAACTGGGAGGGAGGGAGGGTGGGGGGCCTTGGAACTTGGAGGGAGGTAGGGAAAGGAGAGAGAGAGGGAGGGGAGCCTTGGAACTCGAAGGGAGGGAGGGAGGGCCTGGAACTGAGAGGGAGAGAGGGAGGGAGGGGGGCCTTGGAACTCGGAGGGAGAGAGGGGGGAGGGAGGGGGGCCTGGAACTCGAAGGGAGGGAAAGGAGAGAGGGGGAGGATGGAGCCTGGAACTGGGAGGGAGGGAGGGCGGGACTAGAACGCGGAGGGAGGGAGGGGGCCTGGAACGCGGAGGGAGGGGGGACGAGAGAGGGAGAGGAGATGGAGGGGGAGAGGGGTAGAGGAGTAGAGGGAGGGTGGAGGGGAGGAGGGAGAGGGGGAGGAGGGGAGGAGGGAGAGGGGGAGGAGGGGAGAGGGGTGGGGGGTGGGGAATGCACCACTTGTAAAAAAAAAATTTCAGCACCCCCAATCATTTTGAAAAGTTGGCTCCTATGGCTCTGAGAGAGATGTTCCATCCTGGTAATGACATCACTCACTTGTGTGCCTGATCAGTCTGCTATCTACTGGCAATCCATGGTAGGGATCAGGAAAATTGCTGTCTCTCCCCTTTACAAGTTTTAACAAATTCAACAAAAACAAATGGGTGTCTGAACTATGAAGTTTCAATTCATAGTAAAACACCTTTATAGGTTTTGGTCAGTACTAACATATGTGTTAAAAATTTTGTTTTTATATAATAGGAGAAATGACATTTTGCTTGGCAAGAAAGTTTCAGGAAAAGAATTTGGAAATATCACTGTTACTGGCGAAGCTTATCGGCGCTACACTGCTGCTTTGATGGAATATCAACAGGTACAATAATCATAACTGCTTCCCATCTCTAGTTTTAAGGGAGAAATGAGAAAGAATTACTAATTATATAAAAAATCATTAAAAATAAATATATTTCTAGTTATTACCGAAATAAAAAACTAAAACAATGTCATAGGGAATTATAAAGAAAGATGTGAGCGGATACTTATTTTATAAAATTAAAATATGATCTCTAATTTAGTCCTATCATGCCATTAGTTTGTAATTAACACAGTCATTAATCATGCCTTTTCATGTACTGATTTTTGCATATTAGTTTTGCTTTCCATATTATCCAATTATCAAAAAAGTAAAAATGAACTACAATTAAAGGCACTGTTCCCTCTAGGCTGAGTGGGAGTCCTCCACCTATGGTCCTGCCAGCAGGTGGTGCTGTTTCACTGTCACATTTACGATAGGAAGGAATAGGCAAGTTCTGCAGGACTCCAAGGAACCCTGCCTGTCCCTAGTGATTGAAAACACAATATTGAAGCAGCAGCCCCCACTGGCAGCAATGCAGTTGGAGGGCTGCCACGCAGCTTAGAGGGAACAGTGAATTCAAAGGGTCTATTTACTAAGCTGCCCTGAAGGTAATTCTGTAACAAGGCACCTAATAAAGAGGCTCTATTATCAAACTGTGGTAAAAAGTGGCCTTAGCGTGTACTTACACAACTCACCAAAAATTCACAATAAATAATTAAACATACCAAATAGAAACACAACTAAAAATACTGGGAATCGTCCGAGATAAACATCTGACGCTGGACAGTCAAATATCAGCGGTAACATCAAAATGTTTCTGAACACTAAGAAGGATAAGAGACTACTTTCCCAGGCAACCATTCAGGATAATGGTACAAAAGAAGATACTATTCTACTTAGACTACTTCAGTGTAGCATATGTAGGGTGCAAGGAAAGCAGACTAAAATCACTACAAACCATCCAAAACACAGCAGTGAGACATATTCAAAAAGTGAAAATACAAAAGAACAACTCCACTACTTGAAAAACTACACTGGCTGCCAATCAAGGCAAGACTAATCTTCAAAGCCAGCACCCTCATTTTCAAGATAATATTTGGATTGGCACCAGAATACATGCAAGACAAGATTAAATTAACTCCAAAAAACGCATGTCTCTTCTCTCCCCTGCCCTCCCTTCCCATGTCCAGTGATTCTCCTCTCTCCTCTTACCTCCCCTCTCATCCATGTCCAACGATTCTCCTCTCTCCCCTGCCCTCCCCTTTCATCCATGTCCAGCAATTCTCCTCTGCTCCCTGTCCTCCCCTGCCATCCATGTCCAGCGATTCTCCTCTCCTCTCACCTGCCCTTCCCTTCCCTCCATGTCCAGCAGTTCTCTCTTCCCTGGAGCAGTTGTTAGGGGGTGCAGTGGACTTCAGGCAGGTGGACCCAGGCCCATCCCCCCCTACCTGTTACAATTGTGCTGCTTAATGCTTATTAGTCGTCCAACCCCCCCCAAACCCACTGTACCCACATGTAGGTGCCCCCCTTCACCCCTTAAGGCTATAGTAATGGTGTGGGCAGTGGGTTTTGAGGGGGATTTGGGGGGGCTCAACACACAACGGAAGGGTGCTATGCACCTGGGAGCTCTTTTATCTTTTTTTTTGTTTTTGTAAAAGTGCCCCCTAGGGTGCCCGGTTGGTGTCCTGGCATGTGAGGGGGACCAGTGCACTACAAATCCTGGCCCCTCCCACGAACAAATGCCTTGGATTTATTCGTTTTTGAGCTGGGCACTTTCATTTTCCATTATCACTGAAAAACAAAAACGCCCAGCTCACAAATTGTCGAATAAACCATGGACGTCTATTTTTTTTGAAAATACGGTTCAGTCCGCCCCTTCACGGACCCGTTCTCGGAGATAAACGCCCATGGAGATAGACGTTTTCGTTCAGTTATGCCCCTCAATATCACCTCCAGATATGAGCAAGATTTTTCATACTTTAGCAGATTCAAATAAAATTGACTGCCTAATTACTCTCTCTGCATCTGACTAGCTTGCTGCACCCCCTGTAACTTAGACCAGTTTCTCATATCTTGTTTAACTATACATAGATTTTACCTTGAGTTTAGCCACCCATCTATTTATTTTTATTTATTTATGCCTCTCTGTTATTCAAAAACAAGTTTCGGTTCAAAGTGGCTTACAGTTTACATTTGGGTGGAGTTACATTAGTGTTTTACATTTGTGACAATGCCAATTACCGCTTGGCTAGCGCCGTGCACCGGAAAATTTCCGGAACACGTAGTGGGTGAGTGTAAAAAATGAAATTAGCACCCAGGCCACGTGGTAGCTGGGCGGTGGTTCCGAATTGGCGCACGTTGGGCGCACATCACCTACGCGCTTAGTAAAATGCCCCCTAAATTAAACCATTTCAGTACTTGAAACAAAAAGGGCCATTTAACGTAATCAAAAGCCTTTTCGGCATCTAAAATTGTTGGAGTTTGGGAAGTGCACAGTTCAAACATACAGACAGCTACATATTGCAGAAGATGTGGATGAGTAGCCTAATGGTTAGTGCAGTGAACTTTGATCCCAACAACTTGGGTTCAAGTCCCTCTATAGCTCCTTGTGACCTCAGGTAAGTCACTTAACCCTCCATTGACCCAGGTACAAAAACAGATTGTGAGCCCTCTAGGGACAGAGAAAGTACCTGCATATAGGGAGATATTCTATATATGGTGCTTGGAAAATCCACACAGAAATCATTTTCGCCTAAGCTTATTCTATAAGATGCTTGGTATATAGAATACGCTTAGTTGATATCCCAGCGCCTAAAACTATTCGCATTCATTTACACCAATGAAAATGTGGCGTAAATCCCTGTGCACAGATTTATGCGGACTGGGCTATATTCTATAACAACGCATGCAACTTTGGGAACGTCCATGATACACCCATTTCCCCACCCATAACCATGCCCGTTTTTGGATGTGCGCATTAGAATTTAGGCACAGTGAGTTACAGCATACACTTAGCGAGTTATATGTGTAAATTCTAATTATTGCCAATTAGTGCTTATTATTGCTTAAGTGCTGTTAACAATCTTGATTGGCTTGTTAAGCCAATTAAGTTACTTGCATTGTTATGGAATGCGCTTGGATTTAGGCACGGAACACTAGGCATAACATACAGAATCCAGCAGATAATGTATACAGCACTGCGTATGTCTAGTAGCGCTATAGAAATAATTAGTAGTAGTAGTAGTAGGTAGAAAACAGAACCACTGATAAGGAAATTGTGCCAGCAGCAAGTCTTGGGACAAGATTTGGGGTGGGGGGGAGGGGTGGGGGCAGGGGTGTGCTGGTAAATTGTTAACAGGGGGCTCTCTCTCGCCAGCAAAGTAAAAGAGAATTCAGGAGGGGCCCAAGCCCACATTTTGGGATCCATTTGTTAAAGTAGCCATGGAGAACCGGCTCCCAAAATTCTTAAAAACTTAACAAACGGCTCTCGAGAGCCTGTGAGAGCCTGCTCCAGCACAACACTGGGTGGGGGTGAGTCAGGAGGGTCACATTTAAGGTCAGTGGGGGGCCTCCACTGGCTCCCAGACCTTGCAATGAAAATCACTGGTCTAGGTCTACTGTACTGCTTTTTATTTATCTGCCCTAATGGGTCTGTAGCTTCTTTAGACTTCTGTCATTCTGCTTACTGTTTTAGCTGGTAAGATTTCACATTTCATAATGCTATTTATGTGAGTAGATATTATAACAGAAGTGCTTGCTTCATTTTGTTTTTAAGCGTCACGAGAAAGGAGGCATGAAGATGGATAAGCCAAAAGAAAAACCTGCTAAAATGAAAGGAAGCAGTAAAAAACAAGAGAAGAAACGATCAGAATCGTCGAAGTACAGTATTTGGAATCTGTTCATAATTATCTTGAAATTACTTGGAAGCTGTACTATTCTTGTTCATCAGTGTTTCATCTATATTTTAAAATTAATGAACTGGGTATAACCTCGGTGAACGTATACCTCTTGAAGGCGAATATACAGGGGTCAAATTTTAGAATCCTTGTGGGGTTTTCTGGTATGCTGTGTAAAGTAGCCGCGTGCCTGCAAGAAGCAAACTTCCAGAGGAGCTTCGCTTTGAAAATATGGGGACTGGTAGTACAGCAGATATTTTGTTACCTGTGGACTTTCCACCTGCTTTGGAGGTGCTGTGAATTGAATGCCCTGCACCCCAGCCTTGCCTCTCTTATAAGCAGCAAGTTACTTTAATCAAAGAAGGAGTTCACTTGGCTGCTTTCAGCTACTGATGTTATACAGATAATAGCTAAATATTTGGAAATACTCCATCTGATATTCAGGCAGCAATGAATAACAATTTTTTGTCTGCCGCTGGTTCTAAAACTGGAAATCAATGCTGGGCCCTGTGTGGATATTTTGAAAGTTATACGTTCTTTGATTGGGAGCCAATGCGGTTTTTCCAAATATAAGCCTGGCTGCTGTGTTTTGAGCGGTCTGTAGTTTCTTTATGAGATAAAGAAGGAAAAGCTAATCAATCAACACCAAATGCAAAACCACAGTAGAATTTTATGACAGTATGAACTTTAAAGTTAAGAGGGTAATTTTCAGAGCTGCTATATTTGACCTCACTTCATTGCTTCTAATAAAAGCTCTGACATTTAATCACATATGGTTGATCTATAGCAGATATATCAGTGGCGTAGCTACAGGGGGCCACGGGGGGCCTGGGCCCCCCAATTTGGCTCTTGGGCCCCCAGTTTGGCTGGTTGGAGTCCCCAACCCCCCCTAGCTAAAGTGTTTGTTCAGAGCTGGCCTCACGTTGCCTGGCCCCCCTGCTCAGTTTCATTAAAATGGGCACGCACAGCGACTGAAAACAGAACAGGGTGCCAGGCAATGTGAGACCAGCGTGGGACAAACGCTTTAGCTGGCGGGTTGGGGACCCCCGCCAGCCAAGGTACCTTCTCAGTGGCGGTAGGGGGGAGTGACGGTGGGGGGGGGGGGGCAGAAGCGGTGGCAGGGAGGCAGTAGTGGCCGCAGAGGGGGGGAAATGGCGGCAGGAGGGCGGCAGCGGGGAGGCGGGCCAAAATGTGCTCACCCCGTGGACTCTGGCCCACCCTCCCTGGGGTCTGGCTCCCCCTGCCGTCGAAGTCTAGCTGTGCCCCTGAGACATATGTATGTGATTCTCTGCACAGCATTATTCTTCTAATTCTGAGTCAACCCTTCACTTTTCCTGAATTCCTGTTCTATCAATTTTCATTTTTTTTTTTTAGGAATCTACAAAGCGATCGAGAAAGAAGGGCTTTTGGGACTCTAGTGGTACTACTAACGCCACATGCTGCCCGGCGTGTGAGGCGTAAAACATTTTGTAGAGCATTCACAGATGAAATGCCATGGAGGTCACAGATGAATGTACTTTTGGCAATCACATATTTCAGTTTATTTAAACAGCAGTTGGCGCAGCAATTTGAGGAAAGTGCCGAAAAGATGAGAAGGTACATATCTGAAATTTAAATTATCACTGAAATGTTATATTTCTGATTTATAATTTTTATTATTTTATATATACTTATACAGATATATAATACTGATAAGTGAAATACAGCCATTAAGTATAAAGTCAGTTCTTAATACAGAAAAACATTCTTCTCCCACATATTTAATTCAATTTGGCTTCCTTAGACCTCAATAAGAAGAGGGGGGGGGGGGGGTTAGGAAATAGTGAAGTATATACACAGTTCAAACAAAATTAAATAAGAAATTATGGCACCGTTATTCCCTTATAACTTCTCTCTGTTGTTTTGTGTCTAGAAAAGTGTTAAGCTGATCAGGCATATAGTATATGTATTTTATCTGATTTAACCTGATGACACATTTACAGGGGTACGCAAGGAGAATAGAACCCCCTAATTCCAAAACTTTTGACCTCATAGACAGAAACGTTTTTCTCTTTTCTTGTGTGATTTTAGTCACATCAGGGTAAAGCCAAATTTTTTGGCCGCTGCTGGAAAGCAAACGAAACTATCAACGTCCCTCTTTCAGTCACATCTTCAATAGATTGTTCCAAGATGGCTGTGACATTTTGTAGGTCTACTGAGTTTTCTCCCTCTACTTTTTCATTGTGCTTGATATATAGTAAATTTTATTCAATGGAGGAAAAATTTCTTGGGGAAAATTCAAAGTTTCTTTCAAAAATCTACAAAACATATCATTTGGGGAGATACCCAACAATCTAGGAAAATTCAGTATGCGGAGATTTAATCTCCTATTAAAGTTCTCCATTTGTTCTATCTTCCTTCTTATCTCAGTATTGTCTTTAATCACAGCCACTTTAAATTCTTCTATTTGTTTAGTCTCTGTCTGCAAGGCCTCAATCTTGGTGGAAAATTCTTGTTTCACCAAATCCATAGAGTTCTTCACTTCCTGTACATGTAAATTCAAAATCTTTACCTCTTCTGAAGATTGTCTCAGGGTTTTTTCTGTTCTAGCAATTTCAGCCAGATCTTTCCCAGGTTCACCTCCGTCTCTCCTGCAGCTTCAGATATCCCCGCTGAGTCGAGCTCCCCTCTGGGCTCTTCAGAATCACCCTTTCCGGGTTCCGAAGGAAACCCCGTTCGACTCGCGATGACTGCAGGGCAAGGAGGTGCGTAGAGCTCAGCGGGGAAAGAGATATTTCTGCGTCCAGCGGGGGAGCCGCTTCACCAGATCCACCCGCTAAGGACTCCGCTCCGCTTTCTCAGGAAACAGCGGGGAAGAAGCGCTCCAAGCCCACCCTTACCGGTGTGGACGTCCCGGAAGGTGGGGGAACTCCTCGGATCATCCCCTTTCGTTTTGTGTGTGGCATAATTGCAGGAGAATGCTATTCAGCAATGGGAAGGCAGGAGCCCGCTCCAAACACAACCGCTCACGGCGCCATCTTGACACGCCCCCCGTTGGTTGAAATGTTATATTTCAAACTGTAATATTTACATTCTATACCCACATCCTTCATAAAAATATGAACCCACCCAAAGCAGTTTACAAGAAAAGCCAAAAGTGCATACAATGATCAGTGGTAGATATAACAGTCACAAACAGAAGGCAAATTGCTCCACTGAAGGAAGAATGCCAAACAGGTACAGTAGAGCAAAGGAAAGGAACCTCTCGCAGGTGGTGTTCAGAAATGTCTTTATTTTAAAAAAATCTTCTAAAATATGAGAACATCTCCAAAATCTCCGTCTCCTGTTCTCAATCTAATCCTCCTTGGGCCGACAGCCATGGCAGGGTGTTTCCCCGCTCCTCCCCCGAAGTGCTGTCAGCCCAAGAAGGACTAGATTGAGAACAGGAGATGGAGATTTTTGTTATTTGAGTACCAATCTAGGAATACATATTGAAAGGCGAATTCCTGGACCCCTGATGCAGGCCGGTAAGGCCGAAACACGAGTCGTGTCGGGACTCCCTCATGTTTTAGAAGATTTTTAAATAGAGACATTTCTGAACACCACCTGCGAGAGGTTCCTTTCAGTAGTAGATATAAAACACTACCCTGTTCCTATGAATAGTCAGACTTTTATATTCTGATAGGCACCTATACAATACCAAAAGTTCTACAGGAAAACTGTCTCCAACCCCAATCCTTCACAGAGGAATAGACGTACACTAAACTCAGTCCTCCCCACCCAGTAAACTAAAACGAGTTGGATCGTATGCATTCCAGGGACAAAGAAATGCACAGTGTACCTGTACGTATCTTAGGTTGAAGTACTACAAGTTAAAACGACTCCCAGTCATTCCCGAACGAGCTCCCATTGGGCAACTCCTGGTTTGTGCCTGTGGCCTCCTTCTTACGGACGGCCCACAATAATGACGATGATGATGATATGTTTTACCTGCCTTGTTGATATCTTTATTCTTGTTTGCCCTTAGCTATTTTGTTTTGAGTATCATATACACTGTAAGTAGATTAGAACAATAAAGGATGTGTATTGTGAAGGATCCCTCCGCTCCTCTCCGGAAAACTCTGGCCTCCGGCCCAGGTTTTCTATATGATATTCCACTTAAGTACAACTCCCTGTAATCCTCCAGGTGTACCCTCCAACCGGAGGTATGTCAGCAGTACTATTCCAGCACAGCTCCCGAGATATCCGCCAGGGAAATTATCCCAGTGGTTTCAAGAATGCAATCCCAAAAATAAACAGTTTAGAAAAAGTAGTTTTTAATAATGCAATTCTAAAAGCAAAGCAGTTCAGGAATCTCCACAGCTTCAAAAATGCAGTTCATAAACCAACAGGACATGAATCTCAGCAGTCCCGATGATGCAATTCAAAATAAGTGATCCCAAAAGCAAAAAACGTTCCACAAAGAAAAACAAGCAGTTCAAAGAAAACAAGCACGTCCCAAACAGGCAGTTCAAACAAGCAGTTTAGAAATCCCATCAGCAGTTCAGAGACAGAGAGCTTTCAGGGGTCCCCTCCCTCCTCTGGCCAGTTCTATCTCCTGGCTTCCTCCCACTTGACCCCGTCGCCCCCTGGCTCCTCCACGATAGCCACTGCCTTCCCTTGTTTACCAAGACCCCACACCAAGTGGTTACCCGCTGTCTGAACCTTTTACTTGTGGATCTTGCCAGAGCTGCAATCTCCATCGGCTCCTCTTGCCTCATTTTTTCCTCCTTTTCTTTCCCCTTCCATTCCATGGGCTCCTCGCCTCACCCATTCCGCAGCTGATCCCCCTCCCCCTGATTAGCTCTGCTTAGAGGCTCCCCCTCCATTCCTGGCCTCCCCTCCGTGTCTTGGGTTTCACCTCTACCTGCCTTTCCCTTTGGCTCCACTGGGGGCTGCTGGGATAGGAAGTCTTTGATTCTGTTGTAAGACTTCCTCAAGGGCTGCTGGGAATTGTAGTTTTTACCCTGCCTCCAGCCCTCTGGGGAAAATGATTTATGCTTTCTCCTGATATGTGGAACTCCCCGAGCTAAGAATCTGGGTTGCCCCCTCCTCTGGGCCTTCTCTTCTCCTCTGCCGGTACCCCCCCTCTCTGTTCCCTTATCCCCTTCTTCACAGTATGTACTCAATCAAATAAGACAAGAGACCAAGGAATAGTGGTGTAGCTAGGACTGAATGGACCCCAGGTAGAAAAATTGACATGGCCCTCCTGTAACACCTTCATTTTGCCAGGCTCACTCAATGGTAGCTACAAGAAGCTCAAATTGTTATTTGGTTGGCTATTGCTGTATTAGTTCTCTACAATCTCAATAAACATACAGATTAAAAAAAACAGGGAAAAAAAGGCAAGTGGATATTTTTGAAAAGTCAAACCTATGCATTGTTTACTATGTTGGACTAGTCAATGATGTCCTCTTTTACAGTCTTTTCCAGGTTCTTAGATGTTAACATATTAGATTTAAAGTGTTTTTGCTACAAATTTATCATTTATGCTCTCCTTCTCTGCTCATATCCAGCAGATCGCCAAGACCTGTCGTTTCTTTCTTTACAACATCCGTAAAATCCGCCCCTTTCTTTCCGAGTACTCTACCAAAACCCTCATCCACACCCTTGTCACCTCTCGTTTAGACTACTGCAATCTGCTTCTTGCTGGCCTCCCACTTAGTCACCTCTCCCCTCTCCAGTCGGTTCAAAACTCTGCTGCCCGTCTCATATTCCGCCAGGGTCGCTTTACTCATACTACCCCTCTCCTCAAGACCCTTCACTGGCTCCCTATCCGTTTTCGCATCCTGTTCAAACTTCTTCTACTAACCTATAAATGTATTCACTCTGTGCTCCCCAGTATCTCTCCACACTCGTCCTTCCCTACACCCCTTCCCGTGCACTCCGCTCCATGGATAAATCCTTCTTATCTGTTCCCTTCTCCACTACTGCCAACTCCAGACTTCGCGCCTTCTGTCTCGCTGCACCCTACGCCTGGAATAAACTTCCTGAGCCCCTACATCTTGCCCCATCCTTGGCCACCTTTAAATCTAGACTGAAAGCCCACCTCTTTAACATTGCTTTTGACTCGTAACCACTTGTAACCACTCGCCTCCACCTACCCTCCTCTCTTCCTTCCCGTTCACATTAATTGATTTGATTTGCTTACTTTATTTATTTTTTGTCTATTAGATTGTAAGCTCTTTGAGCAGGGACTGTCTTTCTTCTATGTTTGTGCAGCGCTGCGTACGCCTTGTAGCGCTATAGAAATGCTAAATAGTAGTAGTAGTAGTAGTAGTAGTAGTAGTAAATTTATCATATGACAGAACATCATTCCAAATGTATGGGAAGAAATTGAGTCGCTAGACTCATAAACTCTATCTATAATTTTCTCCTTAAAGATATGATTTGCATAATTTTACCAGCCAATCCAAAGTTTTAGTTATAACATGACAACTTTGTCAGCCTACTTTCCCCTATTCACCAAGGCTCTTATTTTAGAAGTTCTATTTGTGTCTTGGACATCTGAAAACCGGCATTTAGCCATCCATATTGCACGGACATTCAAATCCCGATTTTATAAAGCCAGGATATAAACGTCTAAAACTGCAGTATGCCCTTATGGCAAGTGGCATGGTCTGGGTGGGTCTAGGGAGGGGTCAAAATACGGATGTCCAGTTTCAGAAGGAGCAGAGACATCTATGTGTAAAAAGATGGGCATTGTTAGTTAGACCTGGTACTTGGCACTTCCAGGTTAAAGTAAGATGCTCTGAATGAGCAGCTGTCCACTGGAGGGATTATGACAAATCACCTCCTTAATCTCCCACTGACTGCTGTCCCCTTCCTTCTTATAAGTACATAAATATTGCCACACTGGGACAGACCAAAGGCCCATCAAGCCCAGCATCCTGTTTCCAACAGTGGTCAATCCCGGTCACATATACCTGGCAAGATCCCAAAAAAGTTCAATACATTTTATGCTGCTTATTTATTTATTTATTTATTTGTTGCATTTGTAGCCCACGTTTTCCCACCTATTTGCAGGCTCAATGTGACTTACGTGGAGGGGCATAATCGAATGGCACCGGCCATCTATATGGGCGGCCATCTCTAAGGCCGGTGCCGTAAAGAGGTCTCACGAACCGTATTATCGAAACAAGATGGCCAGCCATCTTTTGTTTCGATAATACGGTTGGGGCCAGCCAAATTACAGAGATGGTCGGGTTTGAGATGACCGGCATTGGTTTTCGCCGCTAATGGAAACTGATGCTGGCCATATCAAACCCGGCCAAATCCAAGGCATTTGGTCGTGGGAGGAGCCAGCATTTGTAGTGCAGTGGTCCCCCTTACATGCCAGGACACCAACCGGGCACCCTAGGGGGCACTGCACTGGACTTCAAAAATTGCTCCCAGGTGCATACCTCCCTGTGCTGAGCCCCCCAAATCCCCCCCAAAACCCACTCCCCACAACTGTACACCATTACAATTACTATTACATTACAGTTATACCATTACATTACTATTACCATAACCCTTATGGGTAAAGGGGGGCACCTACATGTGGGTACCGTGGGTTTTCGGTGGGGGGGGGTTTGGAGGGCTCCCATTTACCACCACAAGTGTAACAGGTAGGGGGGGGAATGGGCCTGGGTCCATCTGCCTGAAGCGCACTGCAGCCACTAAAAACTGCTCCAGGGACCTGCATACTGCTGTCATGGAGCTGGGTATGACATTTCAGGCTGGCATAGAGGCTGGCAAAAAATGTTTTTTATGGTTTTTTTGGCTGGGAGGGGGTTGGTGACCACTGGGGAGTAAGGGGAGGTGATCTTCGATGCCCTCCGGTGGTCCTCTGGTCATTTGGGGCACTTTTTGGACGTTTGGTCCTAAAAATAAATGGACCAAGTGATGCTGGTCAAGTGCTCGTCAGAGCTGGCCTTTTTTCCATTATTGCTCTTAACCATGCCCCCGTCCCGCCTTCAGTACACTGCTGACATGCCCCCTTGAACTTTCACCGGCTGCGCGACAGAAAGCAGTTGGCGCCGGCCAAAATCGGCTTTCGATTATACTGATTTGGCCGGGTTTAGGAGATGGCCGGCCATCTTCTGATTTGTGTCGGAAGATGGCCGGCCTTCTCGTTTGAAAATAAGCAGGATAGTAACGTAGTAGATGACGGAAGAGAAAGACCTGTACGGTCCATCCAGTCTGCCCAACAAGATAAACTCATATGTGCTACTTTATGTGTATACCTTACCTTGACTTGTATCTGCCATTTTCAGGGCACAGACTGTAGAAGTCTGCCCAGCACTAGCCCCACCTTCCAACCACTAACCCCGCCTCCCACCACCGGCTCTGCCACCCAATCTCCGCTAGGCTGCTGATATAGTAGGGTGATGGCGATCACCAATTCCGGTATAACAGAATAATATTATGGTAAAAGTTCATAAGTGACAAACACATTAGGGAATCAAGTAGGAAGAGTTAAGTTATGACCAGTTTGAGTATTAATTTCGTTGTGTAGTAGAGTTCAGGCGTTTTAAGTTGGATCATTAGGGTATGTCTTTTTGTACAAGTTGGTTTTTAATGATTTCCAGAAGTTTGATGGGTCGTGCATTGTTATCCCAGAAATAGTGGATTTTCCCCAAGTCCAATTTTCTATGGACTTTTCCTTTAGGAAGCCGTCCAACCCTTTTTAAAACTCTACTAAGCTAACTGCCTTTACCACATTTTCTGGCAACGACAGAATGTGAAACTGACAAGGGATAACGGGCTTTATGACATCTTCAGGAGCTATGGACTGTATCCTGTTCTAATAATATGAGAAATGGATGTCCATATTCTGAGTTGGTTGTCCATTCTAACATGCCATTTCAATGTCCTTTCAAGTGAGCCAGTACCATAAAACTGACATACACTGTAATTTTAGTAGCAAATACACGTTGGCTCACAGCTCAAGCTTCCTAAATGAACAGAGTAACCCACAACAGACCACGCAATCCAAACCCAAACTTTGGTTGCCATTGAATCATAATGCATTTAGGGCCACTTTTACAAAGTGGCAGTACCCGTACTGCTGCTTTGCCGCGCACCAATTCAGCACTACTGCCGGGACACCGCAGCAGCCCAGCGGTAGTGCCTGCCCCCAATGCATGCCATTTTCAGTGCTAAAAAATACTTTTATTTTTTAGCACCGGCGGCTTATCGGGCAGCCCTGCATTTTGCCCGGTTAGCTTGGGAGCCCTTACCGCCTTCTAAATAGGTGGCAGAGCTTTCACGGAAAATGGCCACTCAGCGAGCGGGGTTCACCTACCACATGGCCATTTCCTTTTTTTTTTGTGGTAAAAGGGGGCCTCAGTGAGCCCAAACCCACGCACCGATGTTGACGCAGGCCCCACTGAAGAGGACAGTACAAATAAAAAAAGTAGCACATATGAATTTATCTTCTTGGGCAGACTGGATGGACCGTGCAGGTCTTTTTCTGCCGTCATCTACTATGTTTACTATGTTTACCACAGCGTGGTAAAAGAGGCCTCTATTGTCGGTTATGAAGCCTTTAAGTTTCCCCCCTTATTATCATAATTTTTCTTTTCAAAGTTCAGCCTTTAGCATATTATGTACTGTAACATATCTGATTTTGCCGGATTTATGATTAATACTCAAGTGTGATGCCTGCAGGCGTTCCAGCTTGTATGATGGTGGCAGTAACCAGGCAGAAAGAACTTTCAAAGACGTTAAAACCGCTAACATCACCACAGAAATTAAAACCACAACAAAAAGAAGAATCCTAATGTTTTTAAGTACCATCTGAACTATCTATCTGGACATTTTGCCAGTATTGCTACCGTTTCAGAGCTTGAGCCAGACATTTTGCTTGTTACTCCGGGAGGGGTTATTACACCTAAGTATCGTAGCTATACCTGGGGTATAAATGTAACAAAATAAAATAATACCCACCACAACATTTCTTCTGTCGTAAAGTAATCCCTGAGGAATGTTTTCATGAGTAACTTTGTTTTATGATCTGCAGACCTACAGGTGAGCGAATCTCAAAATGGTTGTGGTCTGAGCGTGGTGTATTGGCACCTTATGATCAATATGGAAAGTTTCTTTTTGACAGCAAATCATTATAGCTTACAAGATATTTAAAATTAAATGTAGAGTAATCAAAACCTTAGGTCAATAATTTCATTTTAGAAAGATATGCTTTGAGAATTGAAGCCCTCAACTGTGACGTATATTAAAAATCTATATTTTGCACAGATTTGGAGTTTTGGACCCTGAAGTGTTCTCATTATACCACTCTGGCACTGTAATCATGGAAAAGGAAACAAAAACTTGGGATGAAAATGCTGTGGAGCCAAGTCGTGTTGAATCACCATTGAAAATGGAGCCAAAGAAAAGAATTAAACGTACAGGTGGTAATGACTACTAATACATACTACTTAATATGGGTGAGGGGAATGTCCTTTTACCAAGCTACGGTAAAAAGGGCCCTGCGCTAGTGATCCTTTTTACTGCAGCGGGTAAAAAAGGCTGAAAATAGCCATGGCCATGCGCTAAGATTGCTCTTACCAGGTGGCCATGTGTGTATGTGAGGGGGGAGGCACTTACCACCACCCATTGAGGTAGCGGTAAGGGCTTCCATGCTAACCAGACGGCAACCGAGTAGCACGCAGTGCTGCCTGATTATCGCTGGGTTAGTGCCACGCTAACAAATACGGGCAGACTGAGCTTATTGGACTCCTTTCAAAGTGTCTAAACTAACCAGATCAACGTCTCCAAAATGGTGGTCTTGTTCTGCTCCTGTTGGTCACCTGAAGCATCTACTCTTTGAGTGTTCCCATGTGTCCACCTACTGGAAATTAATATGGAAAAGAATATCTCTATATATAAAAGGCAACACCAACGTTCTATGAAGCCTCCAGACGGAAGTGTGAAGGGGGAGAGATATCCGGTTTCCCCATGAGTGTCTGCCCCGCCCTCTCTGTAACACAAACAGTCAGTGAAGGAAAACAGCAGAGCACGAAATCGCTGGCTCTGTAACAGTGAAGGACTCAGAGGGGGGAGGGGAGAGAGGGCAGAGGGCAGGGACACACACACTCCCACATGCACACAGAAGAAAACCTTGCTAGCCCCCCCCCCTTTCATTTGCATCAGAAACAGGGCTTTTTTACTGAAGGACTCAGAGGGGGGAGGGGAGAGAGGGCAGAGACACACACACTCCCAGATGCACACAGAAGAAAACATTGCTAGCCCCCGTTTCATTTGCATCAGAAACGGGGCTTTTTTACTAGTGTCCAATAATTCCCTTCTCCTCGCCTGTTGGTTTGACATATGATGTGATAATACTTTATTCTTCAACCCCTAAACTTACACTTGAGGATCAATATCAAAAACATTTTGATATAATGATGGTTCTAGCCACTCATCTAATAGTATTTCATTGGAAAAATAATTTGCATTTGAACTTTTGTGAATGGTGGAGTCGTCTTTGTACTATTAGAAACTATGAAGAATCTGCAGCTTTCAAATTTCATCAATTGCCTACTTTTAAGAAGCATTGGGCTCCTTTTGATCATTACATCAAAACATCAGCATCTCCTAGATATTAGATTTTTATATTTATACTTAAAGTGTCACACTTATCTATATGTAATGCATTTGGTTTTATTGTTGTATGTTATATTGGTTTAAAGTTTCTTGAAAACTCAATAAAAATGATTAAAAAAAACCCCCAAAACAAATACGGGCAGTGGTAGCTCAAGATTAGTAAGGGAAGCCTGCGTTGGGCTTACTGCCGCTTTGTAACCCCCCTCCCCCCCACAGTGTCAATGTAATAATGATATAGGAGGTAATACTGTTAATTGGTGCCTCCGTTTAGGTGCGCCAGTGCTGAGTGCTGGGCACCAATTCTGTAATGGCATCTGTGAGCCAAGATGCTGTTATAGAAACTAGCCTAAGTCGGCATAGGTGCACCTAAGTTTAGGCTCAACTGTTTACACCATGTCCTTTGGCAATTACATTCCAGCCCCAAGCGATTAAGCAGGCAGGAATTTCAACCTCCCCTTTTTTTAAGTTAATGGTGTTTATCCACTCCTACTCTAGCCGAGATAATATTTAACCATCTCTCTGACCTCATGTGCAACTTTCTTTAAATTAGTCCCTTATTTTCTAACTCCTCTTAGTCTCTTACCTATCTGAGGGGCCCTTTTACTAAGCCACGTAAGCATCTACGTACGCCCAACGCATGCCAAAATGGAGTTACCGCATGGCTACCGCATGGCTCTTGCAGTAATTTCATTTTTGGTGCGTGTCCGCGGATGCGCACCATAAATGAAATTACCGCAAGAGCCACGAGGCATTTAGCGCTCGTAGGTCATTACCACCCAGTTACTGCATGAGTCTTTATCGCTAGGTCAACAGCTGGCGGTATGGTCGACCTGAACATGTATACCTTAGAGGAAAGGAGAGGGGTGACATGATACAGATGTTCAAATATTTGAAGGGTATTAATCCGCAAACGATCCTTTTCCGGAGACGGGAAGGCGGTAGAACTAGAGAACATGAATTCAGGTTGAAGGGGGGCAGACTCAGGACTAATGTCAGGAAGTATTTTTTCACGGAAAGGGTGGTGGATATGTAGAATGCCCTCCCATGGGAAGTGGTGGAGATGAAAACGGTAATGGAATTCAAACATGCGTGGGATAAACACAAAGGAATCCTGTTTAGAAGGAATGTGTCCGCGGAATCTTAGTGGAGATTGGGTGGCGACGCCGGTAATTGGGAAACAAAATGGGAACTGGGCAGACTTCTAGGGTCTATGTCCTGATTGTGACTGAATAGATAGGGATGGGCTGGAGTGTAAATTTTAAGGGGCTTCGACATTAGCTTCAGAACTTAGTACAAGAACAGTGCTGGGTAAACTGCTACAGTCTGTGCCCGGAGAAAGGCAAGGACAAATCAAACTCGGGTATACATATAAAGTATCACATACCATGTAAATTAGTTTATCTTGTTGGGCAGACTGGATGAACCGTACAGGTCTTTATTTGCCGTCATTTACTATGTTACTATATGCTACCCAAAATGGACGCGCAGCAATTTTCATTTTGCCGCATGTCCATTTTTGGCAAAAATTTAAAAAAAGGCAGTTTTTACAGGATTAAAGAGAAAAGAAAAAACATTTTTTGTTTTCGGAATTTCTCCTGATGAAGGTTGCGAAACAGTGGGGTCCCTTGCTGTCTCATTATTTTTCAAGAAAGTTCAGTAATGGATACTGTAGTTTTTCAGATCCATCAATATTCACTGTAGAAGGGTGTGGAGACTTTGATCATTGTTTGATATTGTA